>NW_012109919.1:6879598-6887773 GCF_000951045.1 Mandrillus leucophaeus | reverse complement strand
AATTCTTAATAGCATGTGGCATACAGATGCTTTATAAATATAGTTTTGTTGTTGTTTGCTCAGGGGCTTAAAATGTATTTGTGAGGTCAAGGTGACACCTTATAGGCAACAGTAATACAGAGAATATAATTTAGAGCTGACTTGGCATGACACATTTCCAGTGTTGTGAGTATTTAGGAAAAAAGGAGATTAAGGACTTTTTGGCTGGGCACGGTGGCTCAAGCCTGTAATCCCAGCACTTTGGGAGGCCAAGATGGGTGGATCACGAGGTCAGGAGATCGAGACCATCCTAGCCAACATGGTGAAACCTGGTCTCTACTAAAAATACAAAAATTAGTTGGGTGTGGTGGCACACACCTGTAGTCCCAGCTACTTGGGAGGCTGAGGCAGGACAATTGCTTGAACCCAGGAAGCGGAGGTTTCAGTGAGTCAAGATCTTGCCAGTGCACTCCAGCCTGAGTGCTGGGTGACAGAGCGAGACTCTGTCTTTAAAAAAAAAAAAAAAGGACTTGTTAAAGAGAACTTAAATTGGCCTTTGATAGGTGGAAGAGTTTAGTTGGGTGCAAGTACAGGGAAGTTTGACATTGATGCCATCTTTTAGAATTAAGAGGTACCCATATGTTATGATCATTATGAGTAAAAGGATTGATAACCAATTAGGCCTGATGAAGGCCAAGGAATTCCCATGTATTTCCAGGTTTCTGTACTCTGCATGGCAGTTTGCTGTTGCATGTCTGTCATCCACACTAAATCTGAAGTAGATCTATGTCTGTTTAGAACTGTAGCTGGCACAGGGTAGTGGGTTTAATAACAGATGCAAAATGTGGGACTGACAGGATGTATGCCCCTGCAAACAGGATGGTGCTTAATCCCTTGGAAAGTAACGTAATGCAATTCAATGCAAGATTTCACAGAGACTTTAGATGATTTTGTTTCCCAAGAAAACCTAACAGAATTATGCAGCTGTACGCCCTTGGGATGGGCACCAATAGACCAAAAAAAAGTATTCTTTTTCAAAGAGCAGACTAAATTTTGCCTCATTTCCCCCACGATGTTTGCTCTCTGCTTAGGAAGAAGCAAAGCACACCATTGATGTGTGTGGGTGTGATCAGTAGCATCTTCTAAGAGGTCTACAAAGAGATATTGCAAAGCCAGGGCTATCAGTGATTCCTTTGTGAAACATTGGGCCAGACATTCCGTAGCCCCGTCCTGCTCTGGTGATCACATAAGCAGATATTCTGGAAGCACTTTCTCTACAGATGGAGAATTGTCACCATCTGCCAGGACAGCTCCTGCTCATCTTTCATGACTCAGCTCAAATGTCATAACTTCAAGGGGCCTTCAGCTCTCTGGCCCTCCCTGCCCCCATGAAAGCTCTACCCAGTATTTTGCTCCTTCAGCTGCATTTGAAGCACTTAGCTCTGCTTGTTAATTGTTGGTGGAATTGTCTGTAGACTGTGACCTTGAGTGTGCAGAGTCTGGTAGAGTCATCTCTGGATCCCCCACTCTGAGAACCATGTTTGGCCACTGCAGGCTCTCAACAAAGGCTTGCTGAGGGGATGAATGAATGAATGAATGAATGGATGGCATGAATATATGGGCTCTGGTGAATTTTTTGTCTACATTTTGCTGGCCAGCAGCTGCATTAGGTCTACAAACTGAACACTTTGGCTCAAGGTGTCAGAGCTGCTTTCCTTCCAGTGAAGGCTTGGATGGAGTGAGATGCAGGTTATGGGGATATGTGTCACCTCTACTCCTCATTCAGAAGGATACATACCTCACTGGACCATAAAAAATGAGAACTGAATTCTCTGCGTGTTTGAATAAACTCCCACCTTGTTGCTCCACTACAATCTGAGAAAATTTCACTGCACAAATAGAGGCAGTGTACACCCCTCACAGACACTTTCCTTTCTCCTGTTGAGAGGTGAAACCAGCTGGACTTCTGGGTCGGGTGGGGACTTGAAGAACTTTTTTGTCTTACAAGAGGTTTATAAAATGCACCAATCAGTGCTCTGTGAAAATGCACCCATCAGTGCTTTGGGACTAGCTAGAGGTTTGTAAAATGTGCCAATCAGTGCTCTGTAAAAACGCACTAATCAGCACTCTGTGGCTAGCTAGAGGTTTGTAAAATGGACCAATCAGCACTCTGTAAAATGGACCAATCAGCAGGACATGGGTGGAGTCGGGAATAAAACCTGGCCATCCCAGCCAGCAGGAGCACCATGCTTGTGTCCCCTTCCTCGGTTTGGAAGGTTTATTCTTTCACTCTTCCCGATAAATCTTGCTGCTCCTCACTCTTTGGGTCTGCGCCACCTTTAAGAGCTGTAACACTCACTGCGAAGGTCCGCGGCTCCATTCTTGAAGTCAGTGAGACCATCAACCTACCGGAAGGAACAAACTCTAGACACAGTGTGTTTGAAAAAAATACCAGGTAAAACCATGAGATACCATTGGCTCCCTTCTCTAAAGAGATGGAACGCTGCCTTCAATATCAAAGGTTGGGTGCACTGGCAGTATCTTTGCATGCAAATTGCTCCATTGCTGCTGTTTTGCTGCTCTTTGAGTAATTCCAGTTTTGCTTTCCTGGGAATGAAGTTTAGTAAAATGAGAAATGTGGATGCCTATGAACATTTCTGCTATATCCTTGAGACAAATAATGGAACAAATTGTTCTCTGTGGGGTTCCATTCAGGAACCTGGAGGCATGGCATTGTTAGTATTATTATCATTAGCCGCATGGCAACTTAGTCTATTTTCATACTGGCAGCAAAAAAAAAAGTAATATTTAACTACTTGGCCATCCAGAGAAGTGTTATGGATTTGCAATTTTGCACTTTAGTGGGGTAATAGAAGAGGTACAGAAATGAAAGCTGTTTTAAATTTTCATGCAAGGGTAGAAACACAGAAGATCTGTGAATAGATTGAAGCTTTGGTCAAGAAATGGAGGTGGTTGTTCGATTTGAAGGTCTTGAGTTCTCCTCAGGCTAATTGTGGACAGTCTTTTCTTGACTAGCACATATCAGCCAGCTGGGTTTTATATTATAGAATTAGCCTTTCAAAAAGGACAATGCATTGTTAGCTTAGTTACTATATAGTAGTGCAATGAGATGATGTATGAGGATGTATTTTGACAACTGCCAAGTGCTGTGCATGGGAAGGATGACAGTGATGGTGATGATCATGATGATCATGATGATTTATCAGCAGACATTCTAACCCAGAGATAGTTGTGTCCTGTGGGGAAATGAAGGTCTATAGCCTCATAAATCACAGCAAATCAGTCCCCTGAGTCCCAGCAAAGGAGACACAGGTGTGGAATTCCACGTGTAGCTGGAGTTCAGAAGCTCCAGGGGATTGAATGCTAAGAGCTTCTTGTATCTCTGTAAGAAGTTCTCTGTAAGAAGTCATCTCTGCGAGAAGTCACTCTTGCATTGAAGGCATTGCGCTAAAAGAAAAACTTGATTTGCTATTCAGAGAATCATGACACTTTGGTTGTGCTGACACTGCCCTGCTTTTATACACCATACCCACATGCAGTCCCTAAACACACATCCTCACATTATACATGTACCCCATGTGCACACATAGACAGCTCCATGCACACACCTCCCATCCGATGTGCACACACTGGTATCTACCACCCTGATAAATATACCCCGTCTGTATTTTACATGCAGAGCCCATATACCCCCATACATGTTTTCTCTCTAATCTCTCTCCATGTCCACAGCCTCCATCCCTTATTCATGTACCCCTCACATCCTTCATAAATAAACATCTTGCACATCTGTACACACCCCCACATACCCCACTCTTACATAGTATTCCATGTTCTCCCTCATCCCACATACACCCCACTACATGCAGACCCATAGAATGTACTCAGACACTCGTATACGTAGTCATGCATGCATGCAGGTGGTCACGGTGTGTCTGGGGTAGAGAGAGGTACAACTGTTGAGGGACAAGTTAATCTGTGCATATTTATTACACTTAAGCTGTCATTCTCTTTCCCCTTTTCTGCCCTTCCCTCCTGGCTTCCTCCCTGACAATTGTTTGTAGAGCAACTCTTTTGACTTTTCGTAAACATCCTTTGCTTTGCCTAAAATGTAAGTATATGACCTCAATTACGATCTATTAACCTTTTCAAAAATTAATGAATTAATTTTTGTTTTATTTTTATAGATTTAGAGAGTACAAGTAGTTTTGCTTCATGGGTATATTGTATTTTGGTGAAATCGGGGCTTTTAGTGTAAGCATCACCTGAAAAGTATACATGGTACCCATTAATTTCTCATCCACCACCCCCCTGACACCCTCCCACCTTTCTGAGTCTCCAGTGCCTATCTTTCTACTTTCTAGGTCCATGTGTACACATTATTTAGCTCTCACTTCTAAGTGAGAACATGTGGTATTTGACTTTCTGTTTCTGAGTTATTTCACTTAAGAAAATGACCTCCAGTTCCATCAATGTTGCTGTAAAAGATACAATTGCATTATTTTTTATGGCTGAGTAGTATTCTGGAGTACGTGGGTAGGTAGATAGGTAGGTAGATAGATATACACCACATTTTCTTTATTCAATTATCTGTTGATGAACACTTAGGTTGATTCATCTTTGCTATTTTGAGTAGTGTTGTGATAAACATACAAGTACGGGTATCTTTATCATATAGTGATTTCTTTTCCTTTGGGTAGATACACAATAGTGGGATTACTGGATCAAATGGTAGATCTATTTTTAGTTATTTGAGAAATTGTCATACTGTTTTCTACAGAGGTTATACTAATTTACATTCCTATTTTTTTGATGAACTCAGATGAAGAAAGTTTCTTAAGAAGAATTCATTTGGGGATATGTTTGTATTTATTCAGCTGTTCCCATTACCAGATCATTGAACCATTCTAGAGACTTCAAATCCATTGAGATGGGATTAATGCCTTTGCCTGCTCAGACAGAGGACAGAATGACCATTGGAAGTGTTCATCAGTATTTTCCTGCTCTTGGATGGAAAGGCCAAGGCCACCCCAAGCATGCTGAAATTAGTGGGCCATCGTCAGGAAGAAGTTCGGAACTACATATGGAACCAGGTAACCGCTTTTCATTTTCCCTTAACTGAAAAAAACTACTAGTTCAAAGACATTGATGTAAGTGGCACAAGGGGCATACATTTTGCAATTTGTCTTTAGCAGCCCAGCAAGATGAGATTTTAAAGACTTTGTGGCGTCTTCTCTGTCATCTAGAAGAGTTCTTTGATTTTTGCACAGCTGTGAAATGTTTAGTTGCTTGCCTTCTTATGCTAACCACATCTGGAGCTCTCTGAGACTACCAAATGGCCTCCTGCTTCTTTGGTTTCTCCAGTTAAGAGCTTAACTCTGAATTGATTATTGTGGATGCCTGTGGAACCATTGCAAATTTCGTATAATGAAGGTGAACTCATACCTCTAGAAGACAGAAAAGCTTTGGAAATAAAGCCATCGACCTCAAACAGGAAATTCTGATGTATTTTCCCAGAAGGTTTAACAAGGAGGAGCACTTTCTCAGAATCACTGCCTCACTATTTCATGCCCACAGTTAGACTCACTGTGGACTGATCCAGCATTGCCAGACACATAAGGATACCAGAAGTGGAGGGAGAGGAGAAAATGTAATCTATTTATAAGTGGGACTCAGAAAGGCACATGGAGATGCTTCAAATGCATAGCGTTTTGCTTCCTGTTTTTTGTTTTTGTCTAATTTTGTACTCTATTCCAGTTTTCCATTGAGCTAGAGAGACATATGATCTAAAACTGGAGCATATCTAGAAACACATGCCACTTCAATTGCAGTGGTATGAAAGCTGCATGCAAGGACCTAGGACTGACATCCACCAATATTATTGCATCACTGGGGTACTTGTAAGAATCAAATCACATTAGGGATGTTAGGAGGATGAGAAAACTCATTGCAGACTGTGAGGAGATAGACAACTGTTCATTAGTCTTCATCTGTCAGTAGCCTTCCTTAAAATATGAAGGCTTTTTTTTCTGCAAATTTTATAAACCAGATGACACTATTTTATGGATCTGCAATTAATCCAAGTCTTCTTTGAAGATGGGGGAAATAAATTTGTCTTTAGAGCATCTCCAAGAAGAGACCAACAGTCCAGTAGATGACTAGAAAGTCAGAAATTAATTGGTTGAACATTTTTATTCTCCTTGGGCATTTGAACCCAGAAAAGGGAGACAAAGTCACCCTCAGAGTGAGCAAAATGAGAAATGAGAGGGAAGGGAAAGACAGAGAAGAGGTCTGAGGAAAGGACAAGGGCTGTGAGCCAGAAGCTTCCTCTGTGCTAAGTCACTTAATTCTTGCTGTCACCTTGTGGGGAGTGTCACTCAGCTGTCCTCAAGTCCTGTACCCTTCAATATCCCAGAGTGGGCTTGGCAGCTCATCTGCACAGAGATTCCAGCATTCTCTTTAATACCTCTGTTGAGTTCGGGTGTTTGTTTTGATGGTGATAGTGATTGGCTATTCTGTCAACCACACAAAGTAGAAATACCTGCAGTTAGGTTTTTGTATTAAGTAGCAATGGTTTTTTGGGGGGTTTGGTTTCTCTGCAGTTGTGTATGAATAGTCTATTTTACAAAAAAGAGGCTCAATAAATCTAAATAACCTTCTCAGTTAATTATGATACTAATTACTAATAAAATACAGAACTGGAATTGAAACTCAGGGCTGTGGGCTTTAAGTTCTCTTAGTTTCTGATTTGCTGCATGGTCTGTAGGGAGAGAACCGCTTTGGGCCAGTTGATACCCTGGGACAGTGCTCCCTAGGCTTCATGAGCAAAAGATTGCTGCTTGCGCAATCCTGCCCTCAGCAGGTGGACACTTGTGACACATTAGGGATGGATTTCAACGGCTTCCTGCTTCCAAGAGGAGAAATGATGAACGGAAGTCTTAGCTCCATGCAAAATATCAGCTACTTCTGACATTGCTGGTTCCCTGTCTCCCTCCTCTGGGTTTGCAATAGGTAAGGAGAGGGCAATGGTACTCAGAGGACCTTCCAATCGGCAACATGCCTTAAATCTTAGTGGCTTTGTGGCAATCATGGCTAAACATCGTCACAGGGAAACTCTCATTTCAATAACTGTAAGGAAGTGTACCTAAGGAATACTGAGCTCAAAACACATTTGAAAAAGGAATTTGAGAAGGGAAAGCAATGAAAGGAAGACAGACTTTTTGTTTTTTTTGTTTTGTTTTGTTTTTAGTATTTTTAAGACTCTGATATTTAGTACTAATAGTAAATAATAAAGAAAAAGTTTAACGTTCTTGAAGGCATAGAACAAAAGCTTTTGAGCCAGCATGAAATTCTAGCTGCTTTTTAAAAAAGTTTTTATAGAAATCCACAGGGACACTGTTGAGACCATTTTAATTTTGGTTCTCCTCAAAAGGCCGCTTTTCTCATCATTCACTGATTAGTAGATTTCTTGAGCTGTGAAAACGATTTCTTCTCATTGATCTGATACACAGGGATGGCACTCTCAAAAGAACAGGGCCCGTGAGTGACACTGCAAAGCACCTTGGAACTCACACCTAATATACTCTTTCATGAACAAGACAGCTTATAAGATTGAGACAGATGCGTTTTTAAGACCCAAACATAGGCTGGGGGTGGTAGCTCATGCCTATAATCTCAGCACTTTGGAAGGCCACAGTGGGCAGATCGCTCGAGCCCAGGAGTTCCAGACCAACCTGGGCAACTGGTGAGACCTTGTCTTTACAGAAATGTAAATATTATCTCAGTGTAGTGGCGCATGACTGTAGTCTATAGTCTTAGCTACTGGGGAGGTTGAGGTGGAATGATCACTTGAGTCCAGGAGGTGGAGGCTGCAGTGAGCTGTGATTGTAGTACTGCACTCCAGCCTGGGCGACTGAGCAAGACACTGTCTAAAAAAAGAAAAAAGGAAAAAAAAAGATCCTAACATAATGAGTAGTTTTTTTGTTTTATTTTTATATAAAGCATTTCAATTGATTTTTATCCTCCTATAACCTTAATACTCTTAACTATGGATATGGTTTTGCTGTGTCGTCACCCAAATTTCATCTTGAATTGTAGCTCCCATAATTCCCACATGTCGTGGGAGGGACCCAGTGGGAGGTAATTCAATCATGGGGCCAAGTTTTTCCTGTGCTA
>NW_012109919.1:6861923-6879548 GCF_000951045.1 Mandrillus leucophaeus | reverse complement strand
GACACATTAGGGATGGATTTCAACGGCTTCCTGCTTCCAAGAGGAGAAATGATGAACGGAAGTCTTAGCTCCATGCAAAATATCAGCTACTTCTGACATTGCTGGTTCCCTGTCTCCCTCCCCTGGGTTTGCAATAGGTAAGGAAAGGGCAATGGTACTCAGAGGACCTTCCAATCGGCAACATGCCTTAAATCTTAGTGGCTTTGTGGCATTCATGGCTAAACATCGTCACAGGGAAACTCTCATTTCAATAACTGTAAGGAAGTGTACCTAAGGAATACTGAGCTCAAAACACATTTGAAAAAGGAATTTGAGAAGGGAAAGCAATGAAAGGAAGACAGACTTTTTGTTTTTTTTGTTTTGTTTTGTTTTTAGTATTTTTAAGACTCTGATATTTAGTACTAATAGTAAATAATAAAGAAAAAGTTTAACGTTCTTGAAGGCATAGAACAAAAGCTTTTGAGCCAGCATGAAATTCTAGCTGCTTTTTAAAAAAGTTTTTATAGAAATCCACAGGGACACTGTTGAGACCATTTTAATTTTGGTTCTCCTCAAAAGGCCGCTTTTCTCATCATTCACTGATTAGTAGATTTCTTGAGCTGTGAAAACGATTTCTTCTCATTGATCTGATACACAGGGATGGCACTCTCAAAAGAACAGGGCCCGTGAGTGACACTGCAAAGCACCTTGGAACTCACACCTAATATACTCTTTCATGAACAAGACAGCTTATAAGATTGAGACAGATGCGTTTTTAAGACCCAAACATAGGCTGGGGGTGGTAGCTCATGCCTATAATCTCAGCACTTTGGAAGGCCACAGTGGGCAGATCGCTCGAGCCCAGGAGTTCCAGACCAACCTGGGCAACTGGTGAGACCTTGTCTTTACAGAAATGTAAATATTATCTCAGTGTAGTGGCGCATGACTGTAGTCTATAGTCTTAGCTACTGGGGAGGTTGAGGTGGAATGATCACTTGAGTCCAGGAGGTGGAGGCTGCAGTGAGCTGTGATTGTAGTACTGCACTCCAGCCTGGGCGACTGAGCAAGACACTGTCTAAAAAAAGAAAAAAGGAAAAAAAAAGATCCTAACATAATGAGTAGTTTTTTTGTTTTATTTTTATATAAAGCATTTCAATTGATTTTTATCCTCCTATAACCTTAATACTCTTAACTATGGATATGGTTTTGCTGTGTCGTCACCCAAATTTCATCTTGAATTGTAGCTCCCATAATTCCCACATGTCGTGGGAGGGACCCAGTGGGAGGTAATTCAATCATGGGGCCAAGTTTTTCCTGTGCTATTCTTGTGATAGAGAGTAAGTCTCACGAGATCCAATGACTTTATAAAGGGCAGTTCCCATGCACACGCTCTCTTGCCTGCCACCATATAAGACATGCCTTTGCTCTTCCTTCTTCTTCCATCATGACTATGAGGCCTCCCCAGCCTTTTGGAACTGTGAGTCCATTAAACTTCTTTCCTTTATAAATTACCCAATTCTTGTGTATGTCTTTATTAACAGCATGAGAATCGACAAATATTACACTTATTTTGTAATATTTTTAATTCTCTAGGAATGCAAAGAATTTAACCTTTGGTGATCAATACATAGTTGCAGATATTTATTGTGGAAAAGGAAAAAGGGGCTGGACATAGTAGCTCACACCTATAATCCCAGCACTTTGGGAGGCCTAGGTGAGTGGCTCACTTGAGGTCAGGAGTTTGAGACCAGCCTGGCCAACATGGTGAAACTCCATCTCTACTAAAAATACAAAAATTAGCTGGGTGTGGTGGTGCATACCTGTAGTCCCAGCTACTTGGGAAGCTGAGGCTGGAGAATCGCTTGAACCTGGGAGGCGGAGGTTGCAGTGAGCTGAGATTGTGCTACTGCACTTCAGCCTGGGTAACAGAGTGAGACTCTGTAAAAAAAAGAAAAAAAAAGAGGAAAAGGGTAGGGTCGTGGAATCAAACAGCCAAGGATTACGGACATTACAAACATGGAATTACAATCACACAATTGTTCTGTTTAATTTCTTAACTAACTTGAACTTTTGTTTTCTCGATTGTAAGATCAGGATGACAGTACCTCTCAAACAGGATTGTTTTGAGGATTAAAACTGAGAGCTTATATAAAAAGAGTCTTGAATACTGCCTGGCATGTAGTATTAAAATGGTCATTTTCTTCCCTCTTTCCTACATTGAAGTGCTCATAATCACTATCACTGCCAATTTATTTTTCAGCATAACATTTTGAGAACATCAGAGGCAACCAGATGAGTATTTAATGAAATTAACTGATCATCTCATTTATTTATTCAATTAATATGTAATTTTAGATATGATAAATGGAATGAGCTAGCATAAAAAATATTTACTTGCTAGGGTAATTTCTTCCTGGAACTTAAGTGCCTTTGACCTTTAGTCAAAGAACTCTCTTTGAGAGTCAACTAAATCAAACTTATGGAGAAAAAACCATCAACATAACATCCTGTTACTTGGGGGGCTGATGTGGGAGAATGGCTTGAGTCTAGGAGAATGAAGCTGCAGTGAACTGTGATCTCACCACTGCACCCCAGCCTGGCCAACAAAGTGAGACCCTGTCTCAAAAAAAAAAAAATTCTGTTGTCAGTTGACTGATATATTTTATTTCTACCTGCAGTGAACATGTATTTATAAACATAAATTGAACACATATTGCCTATCTCATATATACATGTGCATATATATATACACATACACATAATATATATTGCATATATGATGCAAGGTGCTTATCCCAGCAGGAAAGGTTTGCAGGCTCATCTCTGAAACTACATTGATAAGAAGTAGAGTGAACACACGTTTTAATTTTTCTCTTAAAAGAGGTTTAATTTATATCTGCTAACTTGATGCAATTATTAATAAAATCTTCTTGTACCCTCCAAAGAGTTCTAGGAGGTGATAAGAAGTGTTTGGATGATATAGTACATGGTCATCCTAGTAACAGATATCGCCACTCAGGAATAGGGACTTTGTGGCTCCTTTTGAAAGATCCTGGGAAGTAGTTGCCTTGACCATTTCTTGCTCAGGGTCGGGATTTCATTTTGAAGTCCTCTGGCGCAGCAACAGCTGGGCTATCCAAGGGGTTGCTATGATGAATGGAAACATGCAGGGCAGCCAAGGCTGGAGGGCTCAAATAATGGATGTCCAGTTTTACAGGATGCGCTCATGTTAACAGTTCCATTGCTAACTAGTTCAAGATCAGCCTTTTGAAAAATGACTTCCCACTTCCAACCTCTAATGAACATAAAACTGTGCAAAGACAGATGAGATGATGCTTTGAGTAATACTTAATGAAACTGATTTGAGAAATAAAACGATTTGTCTCTCCCATTCAACTGCCTCTTGTTGTATAAAATCGCTGTGTAATCATCTTAAACCAGAATGGACTGGGGAGACTGAGGGACAGAAACTTCTGAGTCTTATGTTTCTGTCATCCACAACTGCTCATCAATAAGAAAGAAGCAAATGTTGCAACAAGTCCTTTCTCATGAGAATACTGAGCATTCATGCATAACTTAAGAAAAATCTTTCCACGGATTTGTGAGCACTTGTGCAATGCGTTTGACCCAGTGATTCACCTTGATCTAAAAAGTCAGGAGGCAAGTCCTTGGCAGAAACCTGTTGTTACCCTGAGTAAATTAATTCTGGAGCTCAGCTCACTTCCAACTGTTTACCATTCAGATTCTTGGTGGTCTTAATGCCTGGCACCCATCCTGTTGAACTTGCCAGTTTGACAATTCAATCGGTTATTAACACAGCCTCAACGACTGAAGATTTTAAGTGTGGCCTGCTAGAGAAAACCCTGGATAAGGAGTCTGGCAACATTATTTTCTAGTTCTCTTTGTGACTTGGAAAAACCACTTCACTTCCTTATGCCCCACTTTAATCACCTGGAAGCAAGACTCGCGTGCCTCACAGAAGTGCTTTGATCCGGAACACCAGCTGTTCCTTCTGCATACCCTGTTCCTCCCTGCATGCCTGACTGGACTCCTGGCCTGTCCTCCCTGCACCACACTTTCTACAAAAATCAATAGCATTTAGAGAGGCAGCACAGGTGCCAGTCAAATATGTGCCAGTTTTGCCATATGAAAATTCCTGTATTTCTCCCAGGTTCTTTGGAGGAAATGGTTTGTCTCCTCCGAGCTTGTTAACGTGTTATCTCTAGTCTTTCATGGCAACATCCATGCTACTCCTTTGTACATTTTATTATTGTTCTCAAGAGCATACTAGCTGTGGGCTGGCTCTATTGCACCTTCTTTTACTTGGTTGCCAGAAAAAGAAACCTGCAAGTGTTCTTTTTCCTGTCCATTTTTAGAGCCATGTTACAAGTGTTCTATGTGATTCATTTCACTTGCACTTGGTTTCCTTTCTGCCGTCCTTCCTTTTCCTCTGCCCTTAACTTTCCTCCCAAATCCCCTACCACAGTGCAGTTTGCATGACAATTCCTAATTCCTTAGTTTTCTCTTGGACCCATCTGTACCTCTCCAACTCTATTGCTACTGACTGATTTGTTCAGGTTCTTCTAATCATTATGGCTAGTGCAATTTTCTTCTAAGAGGCTTTCCCAGGCCTCCTGCTAACAATTATCTATAATGCATCAGTAGTTATTTTTATTTATTAATTCTTCTTATTATTATTTTGAAATAGGGTCTCACTTTGTCACCCAGGCTAGAGTGCAGTGGCACCATCATGGCTCACTGTGACCTCTAACTCCTGGACACAAGCGATCCTCCCACCTCAGTCTCCTGAGTAGTGGAACTACAGGCACATACAGCCACGCCTGGCTTATTATTTTTAGGAGAGACAAAATTTTGCTGTGTTGCCTAGGCTGGTCTTGAACTCCTGAGCTCGATCAGTCCTCCTGTGTTAGCCTCCCAAAGTGCTAGGATTACAGGCGTGAGCCACCATGTCCAGTCTGCAGTGATTTTTCTTAAAGACCTTTCTTAAATCTCATCAGCGTGCTCCTGTTTAAAGTCTATCAGGGACCCTTTAGTGCCTGTCTTCAGGGCTGCCTCCACAGGTGTGTAACATGTGCACTTGTATAGGACCCCTGTGCTTAGAAGGGCCCATACCTGGTTTATCGTCCTGTAGTCACTGTTTTGTACTGAGGTCTGCAGATTATGGAGTCAGTCCTGTATTTGGTGTAGAATCTGAGTCACATAAAGAGCCTTTACAACCATGTGGCCACCTCCCCTCATGCCCTAGTCACTGTTCTCTGACCCTAAGCCCTATGCTTTCCTGTTCCTTCCCATGTAGCTTTCCCTCAGTCATGCCGTTTGGTCTAGTTGGCGTTGTTCATGCAACAACAATTTATTCCATGTTTTCTGTGTGCCAGAGATTGTCACCGGCTAGTGGAAATACAGAGATGAGGGCAGAAACTTGATTTCACAGAAAAAACCAGCTATACATACATAACTCCAATACAATATGGGAAATGCAATAAAAGAGAAATGACTGATAAGCCAGTTACACAAACATGCACAATATATGGCTTCTGTTTGTTTGATGTTTACCAAAATAGAATTGTATTTTACATATTGCCCTGAATGGGTACCTATCTTTTACAATCTTTCTACTTATTTTTGTAGGTTTTTCTCATTGTTTGCTTTTTAAAAACGACACAGATTTTTATCTGCTGCTTTCTTTTCTCAGCAATTCTTTGTGCAAATTTCTCCTAAACCAATGATTAAAACAAAGTTTGGGATTATTTTAAGAATCTTCTTTTAATCATTTCTTTGTTTCTGTCATTAGAACAGCAAGCTTAAAGTTCATTTTCATTCGACTACTTTAGAAAAGAACATTAAATAGTAACTGTTTTCCAACTTGAGCCTTTTGTGTATTAAAATTAAACATTCAGTTCTACCCTTGTATTTATTCTTTCAGTTAAGCAAACTAGCATATTTGGAAATTTTGTTATAAATGCTGGCTTTCCTTTACAATTTTTTTTTTCCCCTCAAAACATCTGTTTAGGGAGGAAACATGTAAATCATAAGATAATTCCACAAATGATGTTCAGATGAAAACTTTTCCAACTCGGCCTAATTTTAGAGCCCTGCTACAGATACTCTGTTTAATTAATTTCACTTGCATTTGGCTTCCATTCTCCTGTCCTTATTTTCCTCCGCCCAGGGGGAATCAGTTTTGTCCTAATGTTTCCTCTCCTTCCTCTGTGTACCATAGGTCACTGTAGACTTCATGGTTCCCTCTCTGTGTTCACCTGGATCTGCCTGCAAAAGTGCACCGCCCTCTCCTGTCCTCCTGAGCTAGGATGGCAGTTGGCAAATTGAGCCTGACATTTTCTTAGAGATGTGCCGAGGATGGCAGTTTTAATTTAAGTTTTAGGAATTAAAAGTCCTGTTTTTCCCAGTTTGAGTTATTAATATCTTGGGTAAAACCTAATTTCTATTGGGAGCCTGGGGATGTATCAGGGGGCAGGATGAATCAGACAGCAGAATCTGTTTGAGGTTGAAAACAAAGCAGAGACTGAAAAGCCCGAGACATTCTGGATCCTTATTTTCTGTTGCTCTTTCTTCTTTTGCCTGTTTGCATGTTAAATGCCTTTATCCCCATCCCATCCTGTACCATGCCACGGATCCACACATTCTAGTAGGAAGTGATTCTTTCAGATTCTTCAGGCATTGTTTCTAACTTCACTCCTCAACACAGTTGTCTGGGATCATGTAGGCAAGAAAAATACTTGATGCTGTATTCTCTCCAAGAACCCAGACCTTCCTTTGTAGCACTATCCAAAACTGTCATTGCTGATTTATTTGAGGGTTCTTGGTTAATGTCTGTCTCTCTACTGGGCTGTATGCTTCTAGAATACACAGCCCACCATAGAGACCAAAATACATAAGGATTCAGGAAATCAGTACTGCCCGACAGAACCTTCTGCAGCAATGGGCATGTTCTGTATCTGTGCTGTCCAGTATCATAACCATGGGCGACAAGTGGCTGTTGAGTATTCAGAATATGATCAGTATGACTGAATAATAGAATTTTAAATTCTGCTTAATTTTAGTCCATTTAAATTTACATAGCCGCATGTTACTAGTGGCTTCCATATTGGGCAGGGCAGACTGAACTAGGTTAGCAGATGTGTGAATGGAGGAAACCCAAGGAAGTAAGTACCTGGGTATGGGATTAAAGGAGAGTCAAAGTCATCAATGGTAATATTTTTGCATTTTTTATTCTCAACATACACCCCCGCCACCACCCCCCCAACCCCACACACACACACCAGCTTGCTCCACTGGCTGGATTGGGTTGAATTCAAGAGATGGACATTTGTAGCCTCCCATATTGGTTCTGATGTCTTTCTCTCACCAGAGAAAACACAATTGCAGTTGTACAGGGTGTAGTCATTCATAGCCCTGTTTCACCCTCGCATATGATCCTGTCTTTCTCTGGGTGCAACGAGGTCGTCATCAGTCTTAGTATGTTGGTGTGGTCCCCTGAGTCAACAGGAAGTGGCAAATCCTTGCTGAGTGAGTTCCCTCAACTGGGAGGATATCCTGAACATGCTATAACCTGAGAAAGCACATGTTTATCTTGCAGCATAAAAGCCCTCTGTTGGCCACACAGTGCTTGTTAATCCAGGGCTCTCTGTAAGCCTGACTCAGTAGGTGGTAAGTAAAGAAATGAATTTACCATCCTTGTTCCTGTAACTCATGCTGACTGTGCACATGCCTCAACTGAAGGCTGGTTTTTGCTTTTCCAAGGTGTATGTTTCTAAGGAGACATTTATCTGTGTGTATCAAAGAATCATTTGCCTTGGATGACATCACTGGTCACAGCCCATTCTGCTCAGTTACTTATTTAAAGGAGCCAAGTCTGAAAGGCCTGACTTAGAAAGTATCTACCTTCAAAAGTTTTGTCAACGGGAAAGCCTCAGCATGCTGTTCTGAGTGGAGGGCAGGGCGCAACATGTACACGCAGACCCAGAGGATAAAAGTTGGGCCTACAGATGCACCACTTCTGCAAATGAGATGCCAATGTTTCCAGGCCACCTGGGAGCGAAAGGGCTTTCTGACCTTCCTGAAAACTCAACACAAATATCTCAACAACTTTTTCAAAATATCTGTTTTCCTGCTGCTCTCCTGCTGGTTCAATCTGGGGAGCTTAAGTAGCTGTGATTGTCTCTGCGAAATCTGCCTGTTTTTTTTTTTTTTTGAGACGGAGTCTCGCTCTGTGGCCCAGGCAGGAGTGCAGTGGCCGGATCTCAGCTCACTGCAAGCTCCGCCTCCCGGGTGCACACCATTCTCCTGCCTCAGCCTCCCGAGTCGCTGGGACTACAGGCACCCACCACCTCGCCCGGCTAGTTTTTTTGTATTTTTTTTTTTTTTTTTTAGTAGAGACGGGGTTTCACCGTGTTAGCCAGGATGGTCTCGATCTCCTGACCTCATGATCCGCCCGTCTCGGCCTCCCAAAGTGCTGGGATTACAGGCTTGAGCCACCGTGCCCGGCTGAAATCTGCCTTTTAGTATAACTTATTTGGACAGAAAAAAAGCCATCATCTATTAAAAGTTTAGACGCACTTCCCCCTTTGATCCAGCAATTCTACTTCTAATAATTACAGAAATACTTGCATATTTAAGAATATATATATGGTTATTCATTGTTGTGAAAAATTTGAACCAAGAAAAATGCCATTAATAAATCATGATGTAATCAAGGTGTGCAGATGGAAATGGGAGAAGTAAGTTGCCTGCTCACTTCCTTTTCCCTTTCCCTTTCTACTTCTTATTTTCTCATTTTAATGTCTTGAGTATTCATAACAAAATATGGCTTTATTCAAACATAGATTGATAGGCATCATGGTGAATAATATTAATAATATTTGAAATACAACCAAATTTATTTTTCATTTGTTGATGTAAAGGCTCTGATATGGTTTGGCTCTGTGTCCTCACCCAAATCTCATCTTGAATTGTAATCCCCACATGTTGAGAGAGAGAGGTGATTGGATCAAGGAGGTGGTTTCCCCTCTGCTGTTCTTGTGATGGTGAGTTCTCATGAGATTTGATGGTTTTATAAGGGGCTTTCCCTGATTTGCTCCCACTTCTCTCTCCTTCCATCATGTGAAGAAGGTCCTTGCTTCCCCTTCACCTTCACCTTCACCATGATTGTAAGTTTCCTCAGGCCTCCCAAGCCATGTGGAAGTACGAATCAAGTAAACCTCTTTCCTTTATAAATTACCCAGTTTTGGGTAGTATCTTCACAGCAGTGTAAAAACAGACTAATACAGGGTTTAAGCTGGGACCAGGTTAAAGGAATGACCATCGGTAGTGATAACCAAGGCAGGGTTTAATGAGTAAGGCAAGATGACTGAGGCCCCTCAAGAAAAATACAATATATTTTCTGTACCAGCAGAACAGATTGAGAAAAGGGGACTGGAAGAATCTGTAACAGACCACATTTTAAATTTGAATTTGACTTAGTAATTAGAACTAATTACTAAGAATGAAGAGATTGTTTGAACTGGAAAGGGCTGATACTTTTAATTCTTGAGTAAGGAGGGTTTCATTTTGGTTTCAATTTTGCCCTCCGCAAAACTGGGGATCCAGGGCTAATTGAGTTCAGGTTTTTAAAAATAATATGACATTTTGGCATACTAAATGTCTACTGTCATGGGTGACAGCAAGGGCAGAGAGAACATCTATGCAGTGGCCACCCTGGATTGCCACTAGATTCCGCCTTTTCACTTTCTCAGCCCAGGGCACCTCCAGGCAGTGAAATCACTGGTAAGAAGACAGCAGGAACATGAGCACACAGATAGGGGCAGATAAGGGATTCTTTATACACCTGTGGCCATGGAACCAGAGGAAGAAAGAGCAGGTCTGCTCTCAGTCATATGCAATCTCGATTCAATAATTTTATACAAAACACAGATTCTTTGCCTCATGAGCTCATCCTTTGTGTGGCATAATTTCCAGACTCCTCTGAGGTAGGCGAGTCAGGTGACAAATGTCTCTACTCTACAATGCTGATTCTTCCATTTTCATGCAATTCACACCTTTTGTAATATTAACATCAAAAGGTGAGGGTAGGAATGTCTGGGCCACTGAGAAATCTTAAGGCTACTTGATCAAAATCCCATTGTGTGCTAGGTGTCCCTCCTGCCACCAGAGTTGAAATTATGCCAATTGTTCCTTATGTCTGCAGTTTTGTCTGTCTCTTATGATCTGTACATTTGTCGACATTTTATTTCTATTAACATATTTTGTTACACTTCCTCCATCTTTTTCCATCAACAGATGCCCTCTTCTGAACAATCCTGCCACCTAATATTGTACATTTGCATTGTAGCTACGATTTTTGACTCCCTTACTTTCAGAAGAAATGGAGAGACCTCGTTTAGTCGATTGATGGTAGCAACAAGGAAGAAAGCAAATGGAGAAATGACATCTCATGACCCAGGCAATTTATGGGATTACACGATATAAGAATTAATGCTGGAAAGGACCTTGCAGATTACCTGGTCCGACTCTCACATTTTCATTTGAATACATTAAGAATCTTAAGTGACCTTCCCAATATCACATAGCTAGAGTTGAAACTCAAGTGAAATCAACAGAATTCATTTTTAGAAAGTTCAGATAAGATGTTTGAAGCAATCTTTGGAATCAACAATAAAATAAGCTTCTGAACTGAAATTTGAAATGAAGTCAGGGCATTGGGCTTATTTGCATACTATTAGGAATGCAAAATACTAAAATTAATTTAGGCAAAATCATAGCAGCGTTTTAATTTTACAAGCTGATTTATCCAAGCATTTTGGTGTAAATCCTCATTTAATATTCATGACAACTTTATGAAGCCTGAATTATTATTCTGATTTTGCTGTTTAATTATTCTAGGTGCAAAGAGGTTAACTGGCTTTCGCATTAACAGAGAGGTGGTAAATGTTAAAACAAAGACTCAAATACAAGTCACATCACTCCAAAGGCAGTGCCAACCAGCGCCCAAACAGTAAAGGTACTTCTAATTCATATCAGAGATGTATCTCCTAATGTTTCCAGAAGAATTGAACCACTGACCACCTTCCTGCTTTGGTGAGGCTTATTTCAGAGTTCACTGGCCCTCATTATTGGTGTGATCCCAGTTAGTAAAGGGACTAGAGAGCTATCATGACACAGCATGCTTCCCCCAACAGTTATACTTGAAGTGTCAGAAATGATAAAGGAAGCTAAGCATAGAGTAATACTATATTAGTGTTTTTTTTTTTTTTTAAATAAAATAGCCCCTCTTTCTGGCATCTTTATTTAGAATAATTAAATTTGAATTGGATTTTGACTGCTCATTTGACCAAAATTACAGAATTGATTATGCACTTGAAAAGGAAAGGTATAAAGAATGCAAAAATTATTCTGTAATTATAGGCAATTGACAAGGATTCAGGGGATGTGTTTAAACCTCCTTACCCAACATCCAGAAGCAGATGACTGCCCCTTTTTTCTCCTCTTAGGGTATTTCTATAATCTTTTTTCCCATGTTAGAATGACTTAATTTTGCATGCATTTTTGCTCATGATGTTTCCAGGATGATGCCAACCATGTATGCCAGAGACAGAAAGAAACGTGCTTCTTTTGCTGGAGTTGTACAGGTTGTTCCTCAAAAAAGTTAGATTCCTGTAAAATTGGAAACTTAATGGTGATTTGTTGTGGTTTATGGTTTCATGGGCACAGAGCCAGGAGAGACCCTGGAGGCCATCCAGCGGTACCATTTTATGTCGTAGTGGATGGAACGGAGACTCCAAGAGATTAATTGAGATAGCCTGGAGTTTCCTGGCAATTTCCTTGAGAAATAATGATACTTAGTGGCAGAAGTGAGTCCAAAATACATTTGAGCAGGTCCAAATTGTGCAGTTTTCCCTGCCATACCCCACTTCTTCTGGTTACAAGTTTTTATGCGCCCTCTATTCCTGACATGCTGTAATATCTGGGGCAGGTCCATCTTTCTCTGCCTGTCTCTCCTTATCTATAGATCTGATGTATGACTTCTCTTTGTAAGGGTGTCACAAATTTTCTTTCAAGATCATACTTCTGTATGCTTATTTTTAAAATGGCACTTTTCTACTTCAGCTCCTTTTGCAAATAAAGTAGACCCTTGAACAACGTGTTTGAACTGCACAGGCCATTTATAAACAGATGTTTTCAACCAATAGAACCTGCCCTTTGTACCTGGGAGTTTTGCGTCCGCAACCAACAGCAGATTATATAGTAGTATTCCCTCAATGCACAATCTGCGGAAATGAAGGGCTGACTTTTTGTGATACATGGGTTCCGTGGAGCCAACTCTAAAGCTTGAATATGTGTGGGTTTTTGTCTCTGCAGAGGGTCCTGAAATCAATCCCCTACAGACACTGAGCAACTGTAGTTATTGTTTACAGGGATAAACTTGGCAATCATTCCTTAAAATTGATTACTGACTGATGCGTTTTCCTCACTTTCAGAGCGGATATCATATGATACTGTAGTTTGGGGATTTTCTTTTCTCTCTCTCTAACTGCACCGTGTCCACACATGGGAGAAACTCATGGGACGTTGGTTGAATCTTCCCAGCATTGCTTGTATCTCATGATGCAGACAAACTGGATTACTTCACATTGCCTTCATTCATTTCTAAATAATAGTAATAGCAAACATTATTAGGTTCTGACAGTGCTAAGCTCAAGGTAAGTAGGTGACATTTATCATCTTATTTAAAGAAGCTCACAACCCTGTGAGATAAGTACTGTCACTAGTTCCTTTAAACAGATGAAGAAACTGAAGCTGAAAGTAGTTAGCACGGATCTCCTGGGCTGAGTGGTGGAACCAGGATTTGAACAAGCTGATTTTTACTCGCTGTGGTATTCTGCCTCTGACATAAAGTCAGGGTATCCCAGTAAGGGCAAGGAATGCCTTGGCATCTAAATCTTATGCTTCAACATTCCCACCAAGTAGCCGTGTACTCTCTGAAAATCTGGTTTAATTTATGCAGTTCCATCTTTACCTGTTAGAAGGGTTGTCTCTATGTTAAGGCCAAACCTGCTTCCTGGTCCTTCATAAATATTGCCCCTGCCATCTGGAGTCATGGAGAAGAATCTTGAGTATTCTCCCATAGCACAGATTTCAGAAACTCTGAGACTTCGGCGTTCCTTGATTGATGTCCAGTTAATGCATCTAGTCTTTGCATGTTGGAATTTTAAGTTCCTTCATAAACCTGCACATTTGCATCTGATGCCCTCAGTTTGTCTGTGTGCTTCATAATGACAGCATTGACACCCACTTCCTACTCAGTTGGGTTTGGACCCCTTCCAAAAGTTAGCCACGTTTTCTTTGTCATAGCACATAGCTCCTGTTAATTCAACTACTAGCTCCTGTTAATTCAACTACTAGTTGTGCTCAGGGAGGTCAGAGTCATTGGTTTATGCTGGAGAAGGAGAAGAATAGGGAGTCCCTTGTCTGAGGCAGATGTTGCCGGGTTTCCAGGTTCCTTTTAACTCTCAACTGGCGTGTCTGCTGCCCCTCTCCAGCCCTTTCCTGGCCCTCCAATACCACTCTGTTTCTCCTCTGGCTCTGGGTGGTCCTTGCCTACTGGCTGCTTGTCTGGCTTTGCCCTGTGTTCCTTGGGTTACTTAATATCTTGACATGCTCCCATCCCAGTGTTTTCTTCTTGATAATGATAGTGCTTGAGGGATTTTCAGAAATACCCAGAGGAGCTACTTTCATCCCTCCCTTCTTCCCTCCTTTCTCTTCCTCCATCCATCCCTTTCTTCCTTGCTTCTTTCCTCCTTCCTTCCTTCATCCCTCCCTCTCTTTCTTTCTTTGTGGAGTGGAGATAAGGAGCAAGAACATGTAGAGAAATATCCCCAGGTAATTATGATATATAACATTTTATGTCATTTCTTTATTTATACTCATTGTCTGGCACTTGAAGAAAGAAAGTATTAAGCAATGAAACGTCTGGAAGTCTCTTAATAATATCTGGTGTAATATTCCCTATATTCTCTTTTTTTTTTGAGACAGAGTCTCACTGTCACCTAGGCTGGAGTGCAGTGGCATAATCTCAGCTCACTGCAACCTCCACCTCCTGGGTTCAAGCGATTCTCCTGCCTCAGCCTCCCGAGTAGTTGGGATTACAGGTGTGTGCCATCATGCCCAACTAATTTTTGTATTTTTAGCAGAGGTGAGGTTTCTCCATGTTGGCCAGTCTGGTCTCCAATTCCTGACCTCAGGTAATCCACCTGCCTCGGCCTCCCAAAATGCTGGGATTACAGGTGTGAACCACCATGCCTGGCCAATAATCCTGTATTCTTTTACATGAGAACAAAACAAAACAAAAAATAAGAGATTCGATGGTATTTCAAAAATTTGAAACTTCACTGAACTGTAGGCTAATGAATGAGGGAATGTCATAAAAGCATTGTCAATATTTTAAAATCTTTGGTGTGATTATCTCACTTTAAGAGTTATAAATTTCCTTTTTAGCATTTTGCTCACAATTATAGTATGCTGCCAACATATAATTGAGTTTCTTTGCTGAGGTCATATTTTTATGCTAAACTTCACATCTAGTACTTATTAGACATCCTCATTCAATTTTAGTTATTCCTTTTTCATAATTCAAGTAGTACTCTCTTTTAAAAGTGAATCATATTATTTCATTAAATATCCAGCACAGAAACATTAAATACCACATTTATATATGTTTTTAGAGTGGTGATAGTAAAAATAATAATAAGAAACTATTAGGTTTTCTTACTATCACTAATCAATTCTTCATAAAATTTGCTTAATTCCCAAATTTGAGGATAGTCTCTCAGACTCAGTATAAATCTTTATCATAAAGTGAGAACATTTCGTAATTTCCCAGTAGATAATTATTAAAATTCTCCAGATTTCTTCCCTAACTCTCTTAGCTTCCTTTTGTAGACAACTGAGGAGTTTATTTATGTTCCCTTGCTGTGCAAACATATTAAATGGAGAACCTGACTTTTTGCTCCAGTGAACCACTCACCTCTCTCATGATCTCTCTTCAGCTGTAGTGAAAGTGAGATCGGCCATCCAGGAAACCATGCAAAGGCTCCCCAACTTGTCTCTGAGAAGTAGAGATGTTTCCTGCACTCAACTTGAATTTGAACAAGTTTCTGTGATCTTGAATTTGTATGCTAATGCTTATTTGATAACTCTTATACAGTATTACATACATTTTACTTAAGGAAATATTTTATTATAAGTCACAGCAATTTAACACTGTTTCTGTTTGCTGAAAGAGATTGGTATTATTTCTTCTTTAGATATTGGGTAGAATTCACCAGTAAAACAAATTGGGCCAGATTCCTTGTTTTTAGAAATGTTTTAAATTGCTGATTCAATTTCATTAATAGATATAGTACTATTTAAGTTAGCTCTTTCTCCTTTTGTAACTTGGTAGTTTATATCCTTCCAAGGGTTGGTCCATTTCATTTAAGTTATCAAATATGTGTACACTGAGTTATTGGTGGTATTTATTTCTTATTCCTTGAATATCCATGGGATTGGTAGTGATGACTGCTCTCTCATTTCTGATATTGATAATTTGTGACTTCCCCTTTTTTTCTTGGTTAGTCTGGCAAAAGGTTTTTCAATGCTATTAATCTTTTTAAATAATGAGTCTTTGATTTTATTGCTTTCTCTATTATCTTCTTGTTTATAATTTTATTGATTTCTGCTATAGTTTTTATTATTTCCTTTTTTCCTGTTTACTTTAGGTATAATGGGCTCTTCTTCCTCTAGTTTACTAAGGGAAGAGCTTAGGTTACTGAATTTAGCTCTTTCTTCTTTTCTAGTATATGCATTGAATGTCATACATTTTCTTGTAAGCACAGCTTTCACTGCATTCCATAAATTTTGATGAGTTTTCTTTTCATTTTCATTTAGTTCAAAATATTTTTAAATTTCTCTTGAGAGTTCTTCTTTGACTCACATGTTATTAGAAGTGTTATTTAATCCAAACAGTTGGGAATGTTTTAGCTATCTTTCTGTTATTGATTTTTATTGTGTTCTGAGAACATTCTTCATGTAATTTATATTTTAAAAATTCATTGTGTTTTATGGGCTTAGAATATGGTTTATCTTGGTGAATGTTCTTGTGAACCTGAGAAGAATGTATATTCTGCTATTGCTGGACTACTGTATAAATGTTTATTAGTTTCAATTGATTGATAATGCTGTTCAAACCATCTATGCCCTAACTGACTTTCTCCCTTCTTGATCTATCTGTTACTGAAAGTGTAGTGGATTTGTCTATTTCTCATTGCAGTTCTATCAGTTTTTGTCTCATATATTTGGATACTCTTTTGATAGGTGCCTTTACATTTAAAATTATGTCTTAAAGAACCAACTCTTTTCTTACTAAGTTATGTCTTTCTTTATGCTTGATAATCTTCTTTACCCTGAAGTTTGCTTTGTCTAAAATTAGTACTCTGCTAAACTTTCTCTTGATTAGTGTTAGCATGGTATATGTTTCTCCATTCTTTTACTTTAGCTTATTAGAGGCTTTGTACTTAAAGTGAGTTTCTTGTAGACAACATAGAGTTGGTAAATAACTTTAAAAAAAATATTTACCCTGACAGTCTTTGTATTTTAATTGGTATATTTAGTCCATTCACATTTAAAGTGATTATAGCTATAGTTAGATTGATATCTACCATCTTTGAAACTTTTTTTATTTATTACATGTATCATTTATTGCTTTTATTCTGTCTTTTTCTGTCCTTTCTGGTCTTATCGAGTATTTTTTATGTTTCTATTTTATCTCCTCTCTTAGGAGAGCAATTATACTTCTTTTAAAACTGTTAATATGTTTGCTTTAGACAAATAGTTGTCTTTTAGCTTATTTGAGAATAGGAAAATAAAGATTTTACTTTGCCTTCATATATTTCAAACAGATACTCTTTATGTTGATCTAAGTTTCTGCCCTATATTATTTTCTTTATCACTGAAAAACTTCCTTTATATTTATTAAATTTTCTGCAGGGACGTACTCCCCTTAATGAATTCCCTCAGTTTTTGTTTGCCTGAGAAATTATTTATTTTTCCTTCACTTTTGAAAGTTAATGTTCCTAGTTAATAGGTCTAAATTCTGGGTTAATGTTTTTTTTTTTTTTTTTTTCCTTTCAACATTACCTAAGTAATATCTGTTATTAACTTTGGAAAATTGTTGGCCAGTATTACATGAAATATTTTTTCTTCTTTGCTCTTACTTTCTTTACCTTCTTGCATTCCAATTATGTGTATGTTACATCTTTTTAAATTGTTGTACAGTTATTGGATATTGTGATCTATTTTTAAATTTCCAATCTTTTATTTTTACTTTGGTTCAAGAAGTTTCTATTGACCTGTCAACAAGTTTATCTATTCTTTCTTCAGTTGTGCCAAGTATAATAATGAGCCTATCATTAGTGTATATTGGTGTTCTTCATTTTTGTTATTGTGTTTTTTTATTTATAGCATTTCTTCTTATTTATTTATTTATTTATTATTATTATTATACTTTAAGTTCTAGGGTACATGTGCATAACGTGCAGGTTTGTTACATATGTATACTTGTGCCATGTTGGT
>NW_012109919.1:6836651-6854743 GCF_000951045.1 Mandrillus leucophaeus | reverse complement strand
GTGTTTTGTGTCTCAGTTCCCCTGGCTAGGAAAAGGGATTCCCTTTCCCCTTGCACTTCCCAGGTGAGGCGATGCCTCGCCCTGCTTCAGCTCTCGCTTGTCGGGCTGCAGCAGCTGACCAGCACTGATTGTCCGGCACTCCCTAGTGAGATGAACCCAGTACCTCAGTTGAAAATGCAGAAATTACCAGTCTTCTGTGTCACTCGTGCTGGGAGTTGGAGACTGGAGCTCTTCCTATTTGGCCATCTTGCTCCGCCCTCTATTTATAGCATTTCATTTTGATTTTTTCTTAAAGCTTTTGCTTAGGCTACTTTTACCATTAGCACTCTTAACATATTAATCATGGTGATTTTAAATGCTCTGTCTGATAATTCCAACACCTGTGTCATATGTCTTATTCTAATGCTTGCTTTATCTTTTCAGATTGTGTATTTTCTTCTGGCATGTCTTCTGATTTTTTATATCGAGTAATAGGAAACAGGTAAATTGAGGACTTATGTTTATCTGGTTAGGAGTCACGTTGTGTTTAGTGTTGCTCATAGATGTAGGTACTAAACATTTCAATCTCCTCTAGCATCCTTGTTTTTGTTTTACTTCTTGATTTTGGGTTTTTGTATGTACTGTTGCTTAGGGAAAATTTTTCTTTTGTAGTTCTTTTTTTTATTTTTTATTTTTTTGAGGTGGAGTCTTGCTTTGTCACCCAGGCTGGAGTGCAGTGGTGCAATCTCGGCTCACTGCAAGCTCCGCCTCCCCGGTACACGCCATTTTCCCATCTCAGCCTCCAAGTAGCTGGGACTACAGGTGCCCACCACCACGCCTGGCTAATTTTTTGTATTTTTAGTAGAGACAGGGTTTCACCATTCACAGGATGGTCTCGATCTCCTGACCTCGTGATCCGCCTGCCTCGGCCTCCCAAAGCGCTGGGATTACAGGCTTGAGCCACTGCGCCCGGCCCTCTTATAGTTCTTAGACCTGTAAGCACAGTTATTATACTGGACCCTGTTGATATGGTGGTTAGGTGTGAGGGAGGTAAAGCATTGTATAATTTTCTGATTAAGTCTCACCCTTCTATTACATCGATGTTTTGAGGCTGTGGTCTTCACAAGTGTTTCTCCAGTGGTGTAGCTTTTTGTCTCCTCGTCCCTCCTACATTTCTGGCTGCAATATTCCTAATCTATTTCTTTGAACTCTAATCTCTGTGGACTGTTGTGTTTTCCACTGCCTTAGGTGACATAGGAAAGCTGGAGACATGAGCTGGAAGAATTTCTCTTCTCTTTCTGGAATAAGGCTTCAGAATTGAGTGCTGGCAAACTTCTTTATCCTGGTAAATGGGCTTTTTTTTCTTTTTTAAACATCTTTCATATTTTACCCTGGCTGTTCTTCCACTCTACTTAAAACAGCCATGAGGACGTATTTTTCAGATACATACAATGTCAACCTAGTGGAGTGACTGAAGAGAAGGACCACAAAAATGTGGGAGCTCCTTCTCAATCTCATGCTAGTAAACACTTAGCCTCCAGAAATTCATCAAAATCACCATTTAAGTGTTTGTACCAGTTTATGTCTCTAGAAGCTTCTGCTCCAAGTAAGTAGATATTGGTTGCTATATCTTTCTGCATGTACCTCTCTCCGTATTTGGGAGTGAGTTTGCCCTATGACCTCAATTCTCTTGGTGGGTCCAAGAAAAGTCTTTGATTTTTGGTTTGTTCAGATTTCCCTTGTAAGGATGGAGGTGATGACTTCCAAGCTATTCACATGTTCAAGCAGAAACCATAACTCCCCACAGTAACTATTTTACCTCTAGTAGAAAAAGGTCCTACTGTGGTTGGCAAATCCTAAGAAGATATCTGTAATCTGGTGGCTCTGAGTCACTGGGAAGTCAAAAGGAAGTGGAAGTCTAGTAAGTCCCTCTTTTGGGGAATTACTGGTACTTTGAGGTTGATGGTGTCTCTTTAGGCTTCCTATTTCAGATAAAGAACCTACTGAAACAATATAGTTTTCCAGAATAAGGGAAAAAAAGATGGGGAAAAAAGAGGGAGAAAAACCCTGTTTTTCACTGTAGAAACTGAATATGGCAATTCTGACTTCTGGATTATGAAACCGCTTGCCCTCCCTTTCCCAACTTCTAAAACTCCTCTCCACATGGAATTTCCTGGTGTTGTGAATGTCCACAATCTTGGTATTGCAAAAATCCAATATAATAATGATGATGATGATGATAATAATAATAATAATAATACAAACATAAGAAACCAGCACCTGTGTAAAGTTATTATATGAAAATGTAAATTAGTATCAAAACCTTTAGCATATTAAATGTTGCCAAAAAGTCATGAAAATGAAGAACATTGTAACAAATACATTTATGAATTAAATATCATTAAATGAGCAATTGCATATGTGACAGGGTACCATGACTCAGAGTAGAAAAAAATTGAAAACAGGGAGGTATAAAATAGAAGTTGGTAGAACTCAGAAAGGAAATGGAAGAAAAAGACAAAAACTATTTAAGAATAAAAGATAAATTATGAGGAACTCAAGGATGAATAGATGCAATGGAGAGGGCAATGGAGAGACAAAGATAAATGTAAAACTGAAATGTGGAAGAGGCTAAAAGAATTAGATAGACTACTTGTTCTTTCCTTGATGGAGTGATAGTTATAGGGTTAATCTCTTGCTATAAACAATTATAAAACTGGATTAAATATTTGAAGCAACTGGTTTCAGATATTGAACAATAGGCAGTGCAAAGCTTTGATCCTTGAGCAAATGGAAATAGTCAAGGAGAGCTCAACATTCACCCTGGATTTCTGGCTGGTACTTGTTCCAGACAATTGCACAGGAAATTGGAACAAGCAGAAAGTAACTGTCCTTCTGGGTAGAAGAAACAGAGATCAGAGTTTGGGGATGCTGCAAGGCTGAAATGTACAGAGTATGGCACTGGAGAAAACATATATTCAGAGAAGGTATTTTATAAATCTGTATAGGTACCCCTTAACTCTTGGCTTAATACTAAACTATACTGGCACCGCATGCAATTTCTTCAGTTGTGGCAGAGAAATGCTACAGGGGCACCACAAGCTGAACTAGTATTTTAGATATCATTCAGTTTTGAGAGCTGTTGAATTTCTGATCAGACAGCTTTGGGCATCTCAGCCACGCATTTAGCTGAGATGCCAAAAACTCTGTCTTTGAGTAGGGTTACACCTTATTTTAGAATACGGGTTACTCTGGACCTGTGCTAAGAAGTCCTATCAATAAGCCATGGCAAGATCAAGCTTATCTTCCAGTCAATTACCTGTCAGAATAAACTTTAACATTCTTTAATGGAACACACAAAAAGTAGGCTCTCAACTATATAACATATACAATTTAGTATACAAAGAAAAATTACTAGATATGGGAAGAAATAAGAAAATGTTAGCTACAACCAGAAGAAAAACCTGACAAACAGGAAAAGGATGGGATAGAAGATATGTTGGAGTTAGCAGGCAAGGACTTTTCAAAAAGTTATAGTATGCCTGAAATTTAAAGAAAAAGATAACACAATGAGCAAACAGATTGGGGAATATTGATGACATTAACAGCAGATTGGATTACGCAGAAAAAAATCAATGGACTTAAAGAAGTAGCAACAAAAACTATAAAGCATAGCATACAGAGAGAAACTTGCTGAAAAAAATATGAGAGAGTGCATTGGTGACCCATGGGACAATAATAAGCTGTTTAATAGGGTTGTACTTCGTGTCCAGGAAGAATAGGGGAGACATTGGGACAAAAAGAATTTGAAGAGGTAATGGCCAAGAATTTTCCAAATTTGATGAAAAAGAGCAACTCACAAGTCTGAGAGGTTCAACAAACACCAAGAAGGATAAACTCTAAGAAAACCATCTCTAGTCATAAAATAATAAAAATGCTAAAAACCATAAATACAGAGAAGATTTTAATTCTTATGAATTACTTTTAGTACTTTCATAGTCCGTCTAGTGTTGCTAAGGAACACTTAAGGCTGAGTAATTTATTAAAAAATGAGGCTGGCCGGGCGCGGTGGCTCACACCTGTAATCCTGGCACTTTGGGAGGCCGAGGCGGGCAGATGACTAGGTACTAGGTCAGGAGATCAAGACCATCCTGGCAAACATGGTAAAATCCCGTTTCTACTAAAAATACAAAAAAATTAGCTGGGCATGGTGGTGGGTGCCTGTAGTCCCAGCTACTTGGGAGGCTGAGGCAGGAGAATGGCATGAACCCAGGGAAGCGGAGCTTGAAGTGAGTGGACATCATGCCACTGCACTCCAGCCTGGGCAACAAAGCAAGACTCTGGCCTGTAGGCCACATGCAGCCCAGGATGACTTTGAATGCAGCCCAACACAAATTCATAAACTTTCTTAAAACATTATGAGAGTTTTTTTTTTTTTTGCAATTTTTTTAAAGCTCATTAGCTATTGTTAGTGTTAGTGTATTTTACGTATGGCCCAAGACAATCCTTCTTCCATTGTGGCCCAGGGAAGCCAAAAGATTGGACACCCTTGCTATACAAGAAACATGGCACCAGCATCTACTTCTGTTAAGGGCTTCAGGCTGGTTCCACACATGGGGGAAGGTGAAATCAAGCCGGTGTGTACAACAAAGGGGGAAGATGCGAAGATGTATTTTAACAACCAGCTGTCATGAAGATGAATAGAATGATAACTCACTATAGTAAGAAGGGCAGCAAGCCATTTATGTGGGGTTTGCCCCATGATCCAAACACCTCCCAATAGGCCCCACCTCCAACATTGTGGATCAAATTTCAATATGAGGTTTGGAGGGGTCAAATATCCAAACTATAGCAAGTACTATTTATTTTTTTCATATTATATTTATACCACATGTATTATTATTAATCACTATGCTTTGTAGTATGTATTAATATCATATTCCTATGCTTTGTATTTCTTCTGCAAAATTAATCTTATTTTTGGCATTATCATTATCATTTTCATTTCAATGATATGAAAATGCCAAAAATAACTTAAGATTAATTTTGCAGAAGAAATACAATTTATCAAAGCTTGTCAAGTTCCACAGAAATTTTGTTATTATTCAGTTAGTGGTGTTTAGGAAGAATGTGAAGTTTTGTATATTAATCTTATTCACTATAATTGGTCATAATATTTTTCCAATAGATTAACAGCATCTAAATAAGGAGGATAAATCCCAATCTTTCAAATTCTTACAATTAATTTCTTTTTCATATTACTGTATTGGCTGGTAACAATACCTGTTTGTATTTGTACTCATTGTGGCTTCTTTGGGTAGACGCTTACATAAGTCTATCTTCTAAAACCGTTGCTAAAATGTGAAGCAAAAAACCTGAATAACAACAACTAAAAACCTGGAACGCCATAATGATCATAAAGAAAAGACTTGGAATTAATGAACAGTTGAAAAACTGGGAACCTTAGTCTTGTCCTTCACTGCATTAAAGCTCATTCTAAAGTTTCATCCTTTAGTTCTATAGGTTTTGATAGAAATGAGTAATCCAGCTGCTTTTGGGATTTTGTCTTTGTCTTCAGTTTGAGCTGTTTTACTATAAAGTTTCTAGGTTTGGTTAATCCTGATTGGTTTTAACAGAGTTTCTTGAGTCTATGGCTTGATGCCTTATTTCTGTTTTAGAAATTTCTTAGGTGTTATGTATTCAAATACTGCTTCATACTTCTCCATCTTTCTGGTTCTTTAATTACATGTACATTAGAACTTCTCACTGTGTCCCATACATTTTAATACTCAGTGTAATTTATCTATTGATTTGAATATGATTCTATTGTTAAACTCATCTTCTGAATTAATTTAGTTTTAGCTAATATTTTCTCAGTTCTGAAATTCTTTTGATTCTTTCTTATTAATACCAGTTCCCAGGTAAAATTCTGCAACTACTTCCCAATTGTCTTAATTATATTACAGATTTTTTGATGTCCTTGTCTAATTGTTTTAATATCTGGTTCACATTTGAATTTATTTCTGTTGTCTGTTTTTGCTCATTTGTTCTTATTCTTTTCATGTTTGATAATTTTCATTGAATGCCAGGCATTGCTTATAAAATATTTTACAGTCTCTGGATGATGTTATCTTCCCACATTGAGAATTTAACATATTTCTGTTGGCCAAGCAGGATGTTGGCCAATAACCATGATTTAATCAAAGATGAGTTTCAGGACTTATTAGGCCTTAACTATTTTTGATTTCACCTTAGTCCTGTATGATGCACTAAGATTTTTATTTCCATTTTTTCCCAGACTGGTGAAAGATAGTAAGCTAGTCTTAGAATGATAACCTAATAATTTTCCCCAGAAATATAAAGTCTGGTTGTATTTGTATTGATTGTAGTCCCTGAAACTAAGATTCTTAAGGATTTTATAAACTATGGTGACTGATATGGTGTGGCTGTGTCCCCACCAAATCTCATCTTGAATTGTAGCTCCCATAATTCCCACATGTTGTGGGAGGGACCCCACAACATGAATCTTAGGGGTAGTTTCCCCCATACTGTTCTTGTGGCATCTGATTGTGTTATAAGGGGAAAACCCCTTTCTCTTGGCTCTCATTCTTGCTTGTGTGCTGCCATGTAAGATGTGCCCTATGCCTTCCAACATGATTGTGAGGCCTCCCCAGCCACGTGGAACTGTGAGTCCACGAAGCCTCTTTTCCTTAGTGAATTACCCAGTCTCAGGTATGTCTTTATCAGCAGCGTGAAAACGGACTAACACAGTGCCCCAGTAACTTCACAGACCATGTACCAAATGTGAGAACAAGCAAACTTGGAAGGCCATAATGACCATAAAGAAATGACTTTGAAACCTGGACCTCTTGGAATTTATGGACAAACAGTGTAATAATTTGGATGGTTATGATCCCAACTTGGGGCTATTTGTTATATCTAGATTCAATATTTTTTGATTACATATATTAATGTCACAGCACAGTAAAATAAATGAACTAACTGTACAGTTGACCCTTGAACAACACAGGTTTGAACTGTGCAGGTCCGCTTATATGAGAATTTTCTTCTGCCTCTGCCACCCCTTAAAGAACAAGATAAACCCCTCTTCTTCCTCCTCATCCTCAGCCTACTAAATGTGAAGACTACGAGGATGAAGAACTTTATGATGATCCACTTCCACTTAGTGAATAGTAAATGTATCTTCTCTTTCTTATAATTTAAAAAATAACATTACTTTTCTCTAGCTTACTTTATTGCAAGAATACAGTAAATGATTCATACAAAATACAAAGTACGTGTTAATTGACTATTCATATTATCAGTAAGGTTTCCAGTCAACAGTAGGCTATTAATATTAGGTTGGTGCAAAAGCAACTGCAGTTTTTGCCATTACTTTTAATTACATTTAATGGCAAAAACCGCAGTTACTTTTGCACCAACCTAATAAGCAAGTTTTTTGGGAGTCAAAAGTTGTATACATGTTTTTGCCTGTGTGGCAGATCTGCACCCCTTATCTTCACATTGTTCAAGAGTCACCTGTATACTATAAAACTTTGGGACAACATAGGTATCCAATTTAAGTGCTTTTCCTCAGACAAGCTTTAGAATGCTCACATTAGGTACACATTTGCATATTTCTGAAGTTACCAGTTCATCTTTTGGCTCTCAGAGACAGCTTCTAGCAAAGACTCATTTCGATGTTTCTTGGTGGCATACAGGCCAGATGTGACCCACCACCAGCTGAACATCCTGAGGGATATAAAGCGCACTGTGTTTGTTTTGCTTTGTTTTTTGGTTTGTTCCAAATTCTTGTTAATGGTTTTGCCAAGGCGTGATCTAAGCAATCTTTTTCAGCCACAAAATTGCTGTTGTGTTTCCTCTATAATATGAATAATTTGACTGCAGGCATGCATGCCGTCTGGTTATGGCTAATTTCAGTCTCTGACTATTGAAGATGCTCTGCCCTAGTGTGGCAGAGTCTCTTCTCATGAACTCTCAGACACTTGTTTCACAGGAGGTGAAAATTCCAAGCCCCCAGTCAGAAGGCTGAAGAATAATGGAGAAGGTGTGATGACACAGACCAGCATACATCCAGGGACACAGCTCTGGCTGGGCTGGAGTGTTAAGGTGGTGAGCCACTTAGAGAACAAAGTACATCAACTCCTTGATTTTATCCAGCTGCTCGCCAGCTCCAGATGGACGAAAAGAGTTTGATCTCTCCCTTCTCCATTTAGACAAACAATACATTATTATAAATAACCGATTATTCTGAAATGTGCATAACAGCTGCAGGTTGGATGCAATTGTGATAAGCAGAAGAAAAAAAAAGCCTGAAATGAAGCCTTACAAGAAACCTAGAGAATATTCAGGTTCCATGAAATAGAGACCATTCCACCAAACTAGAGACAATTCACTTTGGCTGCATCCTTTGAGCTGCTTGGCAGTTTTGATGCTAAATTCTTATCTTCATAAGCATATTTTTGCCATTGTTGTTACTTTATAATCTCTCTTTTCAAGAAATTTTATATGCTTTGTTTTGGAGATCATAGTTTGCAGCGAGCCATGAGGGAGAAGCTCATGGAGGGGTGTGTGTGTGTGTGTGCGCGCGCGCGCGTGTGTGCTATCACCTCCTTTTTTGTTAATTCTCAACTCCTTTTCTATTAGTACTTGAAAAACTTAGTCACATGAACAAATAAGTTAAAGTAATTTTTCTTGTTCTTGAGAAAACAAACTCACCTATTACGCTATGAATTTAATGTCTTTTAAAAATTTATTTTAAATAGGGAGACTTCTGAGAGGAGACCTTGCTTGGAAGAAACTAGAAAGTCTAATTTTTATTTCAAATTTGCATGAACCACATAGAGAATATATTAATTCTGTTGAAATCATTTTCTTTTTGGATCTGTCTGGGATAAATGAACTTGATTTAGAGAGCCAGAGGCACTGGATGACTTTCAGATGTATTGCATGACTTTCCCAAGGCAATTTCCCTGGTTAGATAGAACCCATGGATTCTCTTTTCTGTTGGTTCACAATCCAAGGCCGTTGTCTGCTTCCCCTCAGCTCTCTATTTTAATTCCAGCAGAGCTACAAATGAGAAGCCCAACCCATGCAACAGCTCTGAATGAGGTCACTCTGATCACTTTGCTTTTTAAAATAAATAGATGTCCTCTCCCTACCCTAAGGTGGGGCTGAGCTGTCCTCAGTTTAGGGAGACAGTTTCTCTAGGGCAAAGATTTTTTAGACTTTTTTGTTAGTTGACCTAACCATCCACTGAGAATTGGATGGATAAGTGGATTATCTCCTTTCCCCCGACAAATACACACATTCCAAAATTAGCGTGCAATATTACAGAAATTATGAAACATCTTGGAGATATTTCATGTACACCAAGTAAAGAATCCCTGTGTTAGTGGCATGTAGAGTAAATGTTCAAAGCAGGCTTTGGAGACAGAAAAACATGGGTTTAAAACCCAGTTCTGCTACTTAGTAACTGTGAGAATGTAGACAAAAATACTTAAAATCTTGTTGCATCGGTTTTCTCATCAATAAAATGAAGATGATAGTACATACCTAATAGATTAGTTATGGGGGATATCCAAGTGCTGTATAAACCATGAGAAATGAAAACAGGTATCACAATCTGTAGTCCTGCACCATGACTCACAAAACAGATAAAATGCTTCAAATGATGACATGCAACAGAACTATCAAAACTCCAGTTGTTGGAATACCAGTACCTTCAGACCCATATGTTCTAAGATTAGAGCACAGGCAAACTGCTTTAATAGTAACTCTGCAGGAACCCATGTGTTTCAAAGATAGAACCATTGCTTGTTCCAGCAAATCATCTGATTTATAAGTTCCGAACAGTCCCTGCCCAGGTCTTGATTAATAATTATCCTAAAACCAGTCTATAACTTCCCTTTCTTAATTCCTCGTTTGAGATACTATCATAGTTTACAACCATCTGTGGATTTCTCTAGTGGTCTTGGTATGTGGGCTTCCACTAACTACCAGGAGCCCCGGAGCAGAGATTGTCTGTTTTCTTCCTTCACCTAAAGCATGCTGAATTTGTTTACAGTTCTCTTGGTTAGGGCCACCATCCAGAGAAGAAAAAGCAAGACTAAATGTGAGGCTATCTAATGGTGGGTAAGAACAACTTTGTTCTGTGAATTACACAATAATATATTTTTGCTTATTTTCTGTTGAGTTGTTGGTCTTTTTATTTCTAGGACCTCCTTGTATATTAGCATTATTAGCCCATCATCAATGATATGAGTTGCAAAATGTTTATTGAAAAGATGCACTGGTTTTTGACTTTGACTCTGTTTATGGATTTTTATTTGTTTTAGTTCATCTTTCAGAAGAACTTAATTTCTTGTAGACAATAATACCATGGTATTAATGATTTCTGCATTTTGAGTGGCATTACAAAGGTCTTCCCCACCAAGGATAAAGTTCATTGTGAAAAAATAGGTGAATAAAATGGCAAGAATCAATTTTTAAAATTAGAGCTAACAGTGCAGATAGTACTACCAGGCATAAAAACAATTTTAAAGATGTGGTAATGGCACATAAAGAGAGATTGATGGAATGTAAAGAAATAGGAAAAAAAAATTACAGTGGGATACTAAAAGCAAAAACATGTAGGAATTCACTATTCAATAAAGGTAGCATCTCAAACCAATAGGAAAAATATATCCATTTCATAAAGTAAGCTTAAACAATTGGGTCATATCTGGAAAAAAGTTGGAACTTTACTGTGGATAAATTTCAAATGGACCAAATATTTAAATGTGAAAAATCCCTTACAAGTCTAAAAGAAAGAGGGGTGAATTTCTTTATGAACTTAATTTTTCTTTACCTGGAGTAGTGGATCCTTGTTAGGTACCTGCCTTCCAGCATAATTCCATTTGTATAAAATGTCCAAATTGTATATAAATATATAAACACAGAAAGCACATTAGTGGTTGTATGAGACTGGTAGTGGGAACTACGGTTGACTAAGTGTGAGTGGGCATGAGGCATCTTTTTGGGGGGTGATGAAAATATTCCAAAACTGTACTGTGGTGATATTATAATTATTGAATTATATGTTCTAAATAAGTGAATTTTATGATATGCAAATTATACTTTAAGTTGTTAAAATCAAGTATGATTTAGGGACAGCTATACTTGGGCAGAATAAACCTAGAACAATGCTCACACCAAAGTCTCTCAATATGTCAAATACCGATTCTCCCCAGGATTAGGACTTGGGAAGAATGGAGGTGACCCTGATGAATGAATAAAGAAGACAGAACTAGAAGAAAGGGAACATTTTCTTCTGAAGGTCTGGTTTCCTTCCATTTGTTATCTCGCTTCCTGCAGGTACTGGCAACCTCTACTGAAAACAGCGTCCTAGCTTTCTTCCACAGATGGTGACCAGAACAGCCTGTCTCATTGCTGAGCAATCACCAACATCCCTTATTGACCTCAGCCCAGTTGTTGACTCTTTTGTTTAATTGGCCTTACATGGAAGCACTTCAACTGAAAGCATGTCATTTTTTAGGGAATTGTGCCAAAAAACAATTAATTTCAAATACACAGCTTTTCTATTTAATGCTGCAGTTTCTGTCTGAGGCAACATTTATTTATGTTCCTGTCGGAGGGAGATAACACACCAGCTGAAGGAACAAGCAGATGCAGACCCATGGGACTCGCATTGTTTCTAACTCTCCTCTTGGCTTTGGCATCCTGCAGCTGTGGCTGCCTTTACAAAATGGTAGCAATCAACTTTACCCAGGGACTGTGGCTCTTCTTGCTTTCTTTTTTAAAATTTAATTTATTAGACTGGTTTATAATCTGGATAGAACTCTAACAACTGTGGGAATATTCCCATGAAAGCCTACATGCAAAGGGATATTATTCCAATTCCATGGGGATTTTTCTACCCATCTCAACCATGGCTCTGCAAAAAACCATGCTATTTGTTCTGTTTATATCTCTCAGGAGCCTACTAAGGTTTCATGTACTCCAGTATGTTTCTAAATCTATGTTTTATTATGCTCTACTAGGATTCTGTTGCTTTCACTTAAAGTTGTAAGGATATCACAGAGAAAGAGTGTCCCAGAGGGATAGCCGCACTGCTGAGTGGGAGCTGAGACACTTGGGGCATTTGATACACCATTTGAGTGGCGGGGCGGGCAGCACCAGGGTAGTGCATCTAACACAGCAGCACTGTCCCTTGCTGTCACTCCTTATGGCTGTGTGAGAGCTGGTGGTGAAGGTCCAGAAGGGGCTAAAGGGTCCTTGTGCTGTGAGCATGCAATGTGCAGAGTTTTACTATGTTGTTTTGGTCAATGTCCTTCTCCTTTCACTTTTTCTCCTTTGTGCGGTGAAGTCTTCTGTTACTATTTGGCTAAAATAAGCCACATAGCTTGTGTTAAAGAATCTTTTTTATTTCTTTAAGAAGAATTTGGTGCCTATGAAAGTGATCAAAGTTTTTTGTTCTCCAGTGACATCAAGCAGGAGAAATGGATATACTGTCCATTCATGAGTCCTTAAATAGTCTAATCTCATTTCAACAAATTCCTTTCTTCCTACTTCTGTTCTTCCCTCCCTTCTTCCTTTTTTCCTTTCCTTACCTTAGACAACCCTAAGCAGTAAATAAAAAAATCACAACCAGTAAGAAAACAAACTAGAAGAGCAATCCTTCCTTACCTTAGACAACCCTGAGGAGTAAATAGAAAATCATGGCTAACCAAAAAACAAACCAGAAAAGCAATATGCAAGATCACAATATAGGTGGCCCACAGGCTTGTACATTGTTATTAAAATTGAATTGAAAATTAGGCTTTGAGGTTCTTGAGTCCAAGCAAAAGAGAATAATGACAGTTGTATGGGTACCCTTGACCACACAGAAAAGTAAAACTATTCTTGGCACTCAGGCTGAAAATTCCCATCTGTGACTCTATAGGTTATAAGAGCCCAGGCAGCATGTAGGGTATGTAAGGCAATGACTTTATTAAAAAAACAATACTGGTTTTAACAACTTTGAGTCTGTGGTATTCTCAGGAAATGTTGAGGTTATGGTATGCACATGTAACCTAGTAGGAGTACCGTGAGAGCCTGGGCAATTTTCTGCAAGTTAATGTGGCTTGATGGTCTAGTTAAATCTACAGGTGTAACACAGTTATTTCAAACTCTCCAAACTCTCCAGTGTAAATATGGATTATCTTGGCAAAATCTTTTTTTTTTTTTTTTTTTTTTTAATCAGGCAGCAGATAGTTCAGAGATATGTCTTCTGTCAAATACCACTGTGGCATAATTTCTCTTCTCTCCAACCTCCTACCAATTTGCTGATTCACAGATGGGAATCTAAGTACATAATAAACCTGAAAATAGAAGATGTGCTATAAAGTTCTTAAATGGTAAGAAGTAAAATATCATTGAAAACTTGGCTTTACCTTAGAAAAAATGAGGAGGTGCTGGGATTTCTAGGTGTCTTCGATGAATGCTGGTTGTCTCTTTGTGACAAATGCAGTTGGGAGTCCAGCTCTGCAGTGCTTTCATTGATTTTGTGGAGGGGTGACTACTGTTTGCCACTTCAGAGCCCAGGTGAACCATCTATATTCATTAAGCCTGCTGGCATGGTGGAGAAAATGGATACATCATACTTTCTTAGGTCGAAAGATCTGGGATCACAATTTTATCTGTTCTAGAAAACTCTGGCTGATGCCTGCACTTCTTGTCTTCTGTAACCAGTATTCAGTATGGGCCATCCAGCTTTTTTATTGAGATTTGATCACTTAGCTTTCCATCAGTAACTCATTTTGACATATGATTGAAGAAGTTATCTTGCCAAATATCCAGAATCAATTTTCAGCAACCTGGGACATTTTTCAGCCTGGTCATGAATTAAGACTCATGCTCTTTTGTCTGACCGTAAACTTTACTCAACACATGGAAGCTGCTCCCCAATTTCTTAGTACATAGTCGAGGTTCCCTCCTCCCCCATACCTGAGCATGGAGTCAGCTGTGTTTGAGACTTATTAATGCGGATTAAAATAGAAGAATTTTATCCAGTGTGAGTCAGTAGAGCAAGAGATTGAGCACACGGTAAGGGGTGTTAGAAGGGTAGAGGGGAAAGAGAGAGTTAGGGAAAATTAGGACAAAGCAAGCAAAGAAGAGGGTTCGCATAAGAAGTGTCTGAAGAAATAGTAGCTGTTGCTCATGATTATGTTTTACCTGTGAAATTCAGATAATAGTTTTGAGATCTTAAAGCAATGAGCTTTTGCTCCCCCCAAATCTCTAATGACTTGTGTCCCACACATTTCCTGACCAATCGACTCAATAATGTTCATTATTTGAAGGAATGGGCCATACTGCTTAGAAAAAGTTCAGAATTTCAAGTGATGTTTTGAGACTCATTGATGCCCAAACTAAGCAGAAAATTCACGTTTTATTAGTTTAAAAAGTTTTCTAAATTCTAGAAGCTTCCCTACCTATTGAGTAAAGGCTTGGGGATCTGTGCTAGTGAGGTTGAGGAGGTATGAAGACATTGAGTTTATGATTTAAGTAAAGTCTCTATGACACAGGAAGGGAAAGCAGAAAGGCCTTCTAGCCAGTTTTGGGTAGAACAGTACCTTAAGGGAGAACAGGAGAACAAGGGAGTCAGAATGAACAAAAGCATGATTCTGAAGAGCCTGGGTAGGCAGAGAGACCCAGTCCATTATCAAAAAGAAAAGAATCCTTCCTTCCTTAAAATTACCCAGGAGTCCAGAAAGTATGCTTTATATATTAGTATAGATATATGTAGAAACATCTGTATAAAATATATATGCACGTAAATATGCAAATATGTTAAAAATGTAATATTTTATCTGAAACACAAATCTACATATTTTTCTAGTTCAGTGTTAGCTTCCCTTGCACCTATACAAAGGTGCTGCTCTCAGGTAATGTGCACCTGTCTCTCTATGCTCACACAGCAGCTCCCTCCAGAAAGCTACCAGACTTTTGGTACCAAAACTAATGGTAGGCCACATGCACCAGAATAAGGAAACACAGTTGAAAGCATGTATATTATTTGACAAGCATCTAGAGCATACATAAATAAATTATATAGGGAAAAACAGGCATTGAATGGTTAGCAAAGATTCTCAACCTTTGTACTGTATACTCACTTGGGGAGTTTTAAAACATTGATATATAGTCCCCACTCAGAGATTTGAGTTTAACTGGTCTGGCCAGGCACTGATACATATGGTTAAAAATATTTTACTTTGTACTTTAAATAATTCCAGACTTACACAAAAATTGTAAGAATAATACCAAAAACTTCTGATTATCCTTCATCCACATTCCCCAGTAGTTATTTATTTATTTTATTTTTGAGACAGAGTCTCACTCTGTTGCCCAGGCTGGAGTGCCATGGCACGATCTCTGCTCACCACAACCTCCGCCTCCTGGGTTCAAGTGATTCATCTGCCTCAACCTCCTGAGTAGCTGGGATTACAGGCATGCACCACCATGCCCGGCTAATTTTTTGTATTTTCAGTAGAGACGGGGTTTCACCATGTTGGTCAGGCTAGACTCGAACTCCTGACCTCAAATGATCTGCGTGCCTCGGCCTCCCAAAGTGCTGGGATTACAGACGTGAACGACTGTGCCTGGCCAGTTGTGAAAATCTTAACACATTTACCTTAAAAATTTTCTTTTTTTCACTCTATATGTGTTTGAGTACATTATTTTTTGTGAAACATTTGAGAGTAAATTGCAAGCATGTTGTCCCTTTTGTCTTAAATACTTTATATTTCCTGTGAATGAGGACATCTTCCTGCGTAACAACAGTACAATTATCAAAATCAAGAAATTAACATTGATACTATTGAATCAAAGAACCAATGTAACCAATGAACCAATATATGAATATTTGGGACTCTCTCTGCTTAGATAGAAACAGCTCTACAAATGCTTGCAGGTGATGCTGAAACCAGTTGCACTGGCAGCTGAGCTTAATTACAATTCATTGCCCATAATAGCGTACCAACTGAAGGCAATGGGGACTCTTCTGTTTAAGGGTAAACGCTTTCCAATAGGGTTGCTTTTTCTACATTGTGGTAAATCTGCCCAATCAAAGTCTTTCTTTTTGGAGTATAAAATCTGGATAACAAGCCGGATCCTCACTGAAGCTTAGCACAAGGTCAAAATATATAGGAGACCTCGAGGCCGAAGAACTGCAAATGAAACCACATCTTCTACTATCCCATATCCTCTGTTTTCCTGCATCTTCCTGAGAGGAAAAAGGACTTTCCTCCCTGCAGTTCCAAGGAATTTGCCTCCTACAAAGCCGTAGAGTAAAAACTTATTTTTTGATAAATCCAATATCACTGACAAAAAACCTGCTTCTGGACTGAAGCATGTTTCAAAAGCTGTTTACAAGAACAATAACCTTCTGTTCTGAATTAGTGGTAAGTAACTTAATGAAAAGCTGTATTAAATGGGGTTTATTTTAGCCTTTTGCTATGAAAAGTGTGTTCTGTGGACTGGCAGCATCCTTATGGGTGAGAAATGAGAAACGTGGGGCCTTCCCTCATGTGAATCAGTATCTGCAGTTTATCAAGCTCCCGAGGGGTGAGTACACGTGAAGGATTGAGGAGTATTGCTCCAAATAACCAGGCCAACATGGTAAGTGTGTGTGCTTTTTGGTTTTACCGCATTACAGGTATCTACTTAGTTGTGATACAGCAACAGACATATTCATTCCTTCTTGGCTAAATCTTATTGATTGGCAAGATATCTGTTTTTATACACATTACTGTGGTACAGCGGTTCTCAAAGTGTGGTCGAGGGACTGGAAGTATCAGCCTCACTTGGGAATCTGTTAGAGATGCAAATTCTCTGGCCACACCCGAGACCTACTGAATCAGAAACTCTGGGAGTGGGGCTCAAAATCTGTGTTTTAACCAGCGTTCCAGGTAATTCTGATGGGCTATGGTAGCGAGACCCACTACTATAGTACCTCGCTGCTCCAATAAGCAGACAATCTTGTCATTATAAAGCAATCTACCAGCATTTGAAGCAGTAGAAAATCAATGACTAATGGAGAACAGGAATGATAATCCAGCTCAGTTTCATTTTTATCTTAGAATTAATTGGAAAATGTATAGGTTGAGTGTTTCTTTAAAATCTTTATTTAAATGCTTGGACCGTGCCTGGAATTTTGCCTTTAATTCTAATGTCCTCCTTGCTCAGGGAGGATGCCTTTGGTGGATGCCAAAGTTACTGCCTAACAGACCAGTTTACTACAAATAGGTAAAAAGAAACTTGCCTAAAATCAATCACCTACTTTAAGTTAATCAGATGTTCTAAGTGGATGATTTAAATGATTCACAAAGGGCATTTCAAAAAAGTTGCTGTGGACCCAGCTTCAGCAGTGAATTTTATGTTCTAGATAAATAAAAAGGAAAGTTTTGCAAACAAATGCTGATTTGCAGATGGGCAGGCACTGTAGAGTTCATGAACAAGAGGCATACCTGCTCTTAAGTTCTGCAGCCAACAAAGCTGTTTAAAGACAAAGGGAGAAGCCATCAGTATTACCCACTGGTGCCTCCAAGAAGTGCCAAAGGAGGTACTTCCCATTTCAAACAAGTCGAATAATAAGGTGCAGATTAGAATCAAATGTGTAGGCAGTCTTTTCTCCTGGGCAGCACTGCATCCACTCAGAGCCAGTCACAGATGTTCCAAATTGACTTCTTGGCTTATCTCATTTTCAGTTGAAAATATTGTTGATGCATTTGCTTCTATGAAAGCCAGGAAAGTGAAATTATAGTAGATCCAATTTAGGTATAGATAAATGTTTAAACATAAAATAATGTGAGCTTTAATACACTGGTCTTTCAATTTTTCAGTAATTTCTCAACTTCTTTAATGGCCTGGAAAAAAAAGAACTACAAAAATATATATAAAGAGATACGTATATCAGGTAGACATTTTTAGTTTTGCTTTAGGCTCCAATAAAGATTGACAAGGTTAGATTATGTCATTTATTTAAAAATCTTGATGATTTGTTCATCATGAATATTTTTCCCATTTTTAAAAAATTTATTAAAATATCATATATC
>NW_012109919.1:6807192-6834921 GCF_000951045.1 Mandrillus leucophaeus | reverse complement strand
GTAACTTAATGAAAAGCTGTATTAAATGGGGTTTATTTTAGCCTTTTGCTATGAAAAGTGTGTTCTGTGGACTGGCAGCATCCTTATGGGTGAGAAATGAGAAACGTGGGGCCTTCCCTCATGTGAATCAGTATCTGCAGTTTATCAAGCTCCCGAGGGGTGAGTACACGTGAAGGATTGAGGAGTATTGCTCCAAATAACCAGGCCAACATGGTAAGTGTGTGTGCTTTTTGGTTTTACCGCATTACAGGTATCTACTTAGTTGTGATACAGCAACAGACATATTCATTCCTTCTTGGCTAAATCTTATTGATTGGCAAGATATCTGTTTTTATACACATTACTGTGGTACAGCGGTTCTCAAAGTGTGGTCGAGGGACTGGAAGTATCAGCCTCACTTGGGAATCTGTTAGAGATGCAAATTCTCTGGCCACACCCGAGACCTACTGAATCAGAAACTCTGGGAGTGGGGCTCAAAATCTGTGTTTTAACCAGCGTTCCAGGTAATTCTGATGGGCTATGGTAGCGAGACCCACTACTATAGTACCTCGCTGCTCCAATAAGCAGACAATCTTGTCATTATAAAGCAATCTACCAGCATTTGAAGCAGTAGAAAATCAATGACTAATGGAGAACAGGAATGATAATCCAGCTCAGTTTCATTTTTATCTTAGAATTAATTGGAAAATGTATAGGTTGAGTGTTTCTTTAAAATCTTTATTTAAATGCTTGGACCGTGCCTGGAATTTTGCCTTTAATTCTAATGTCCTCCTTGCTCAGGGAGGATGCCTTTGGTGGATGCCAAAGTTACTGCCTAACAGACCAGTTTACTACAAATAGGTAAAAAGAAACTTGCCTAAAATCAATCACCTACTTTAAGTTAATCAGATGTTCTAAGTGGATGATTTAAATGATTCACAAAGGGCATTTCAAAAAAGTTGCTGTGGACCCAGCTTCAGCAGTGAATTTTATGTTCTAGATAAATAAAAAGGAAAGTTTTGCAAACAAATGCTGATTTGCAGATGGGCAGGCACTGTAGAGTTCATGAACAAGAGGCATACCTGCTCTTAAGTTCTGCAGCCAACAAAGCTGTTTAAAGACAAAGGGAGAAGCCATCAGTATTACCCACTGGTGCCTCCAAGAAGTGCCAAAGGAGGTACTTCCCATTTCAAACAAGTCGAATAATAAGGTGCAGATTAGAATCAAATGTGTAGGCAGTCCTTTCTCCTGGGCAGCACTGCATCCACTCAGAGCCAGTCACAGATGTTCAAAATTGACTTCTTGGCTTATCTCATTTTCAGTTGAAAATATTGTTGATGCATTTGCTTCTATGAAAGCCAGGAAAGTGAAATTATAGTAGATCCAATTTAGGTATAGATAAATGTTTAAACATAAAATAATGTGAGCTTTAATACACTGGTCTTTCAATTTTTCAGTAATTTCTCAACTTCTTTAATGGCCTGGAAAAAAAAGAACTACAAAAATATATATAAAGAGATACGTATATCAGGTAGACATTTTTAGTTTTGCTTTAGGCTCCAATAAAGATTGACAAGGTTAGATTATGTCATTTATTTAAAAATCTTGATGATTTGTTCATCATGAATATTTTTCCCATTTTTAAAAAATTTATTAAAATATCATATATCGTCATTACTGATTTTTGGCACCCTCTTAAATTAGCCCAAGGCTAGTACCTCCCTTGTGTCACCCTCGTCCTGGATCTGCTGCAGAGAATTGAATACTACTTATTGGGATAAAAAAATTAGTTTTTCTTGTTAAACATCATAGTGCAATGAAAATATATTGGGCTTTTGAATAAAACGGGACATCTTTTGAATCCTTGCTGTCATTTACTAGTTTGTGATTTTGCCATTCTTGTGGGTATAAAATACTGTTTGATGTTTTAACTTCCCTAAAAATCAGAGTTTCATAAGTTAACTTGTGTTTTTGTATTTGTTAGACATTTTTGTTCCATTATGTAAATTGCATGTCCTCTGAATAGATTTCTACTGGATTTCTTATATTTTTCTTGCTGAAGAAGTTTTTGTGTAAACTGTCTGTTAGTACCACATTAGTTTTGTATGTTACTAATTTTTCTCTTTTCTAATCTATTTACCTCGATTTCAGTGACTAAACAAATTTTTAAATATAGTTTGAGGGTTGCTACCAAAGCTCATGTTGCAAACTTAATTCCCAGTGCAGCAGTGTTGGGAAGTGAGGTCTAGTGGGAAGTTTCTGAATAATGGGGGCACTGCCTTGATGAATAGATTAATTTTGTCTCTCTGGAATCAGTGAGTTCTTGCTCGTTGGGGAACAGATTAGTTCCCACCAAAGCAGGTTGTTGTAAGTGAGACTGCCTCTTGTGTTGGGTCTTTTTGCACATGCTCACGTGCTTTTATGCTTCTCTGCCATGTTGCGAGACAGTGTGAGTCCCTTACCAGAGCCTGAGCAGATGCTGGTGCCATTCTCTTGAACTTTCCAGCCACCAGAATCATAAGCCCAATAAACCTCTTTTTAAAATAAATTTTCTGGTGTCAGGTATTCTGTTACAGCAACACAAAATGGACTATGACACTTTGGTAGAATCAAACTCACCAATTTTTTCACACATAGTATGTGCTTTAAGAGGTTTCCCTTATGAAATCCTTTCCCTCTGAGATAAAAAATGTCATTTTTAATTACTTTTATAGTGTATTTTTCATAATTAGGACCCTAATCCAAGTTGATTTTCTCTGTTGGATGATTTCCTTACAACTTCTTTTAAAAATATTCCTCCATATGGTGAGTCAAATATTCTAACACTTTGTTAAAATCAGTTTTTTCTCTTTTTCTACTGATTTGTGATGCAAACCCTCTCATATATTATGTTCCCACATATACATGAGTGGCTAACCTCTCTATCATGTTCAGTTGCTTTCCTTCAATGTTCCTATGCCACAACCATACCTTTTTAATTACTGTGGTTTTGTAAGGAATTTTACAGCTGAATTAATGTCCTTAGTTGACTTTGAGTCACTCAAAAGGGAGATGATCCTGGATGGGCCTGATCTATCAGATGAGCTTTTGCAAGGAGCATCTAGACATTAGACTCTTGTAGCAGCAGAGATTCTCTTTATTGGTGGCTTTGAAGAGAGTTGTCATGAACATTACTGCTACAAAGCCATTAGTTCTGCCAACAACCAGAGATTGCTTAAAGACAGATACTTTCTGAGTCAAGCCTCCAGCTGAGAATGCAGCTTGGGTGACACTTTGACTTCAGCCTTGTGAAACCCTGAGGAGAGAACCTGACTGAGCTCTGCCTAGGCTCTGACCTTTAGAGGTCAGACTCACTTATTACTGCAAGTGATAAATTAATACTGTTTTAAGCCATTAAGTTTGTGACTATTTGTTATATAGAATAGAAAGCTAGTATGCTATCTAGAGCTAATCAGTATTTAAAACTTTCTACTAAGATGTGTGTATTATCATTTTATTTCTCTTCCTCATCTTCCTCATCTCCACTGTTGGTATATGTATTATGGTATATATTTCATGATGGCTGTGAAAATTTTTAAAAAACGGGCAATTCAGACACTTAAATTATTTTATTTTATTTTACAATTAATACCTGTAGCTGACATTATTTATTGCTCAATAGCCAAATATCACTTTCATCTTATTTTGAGGTCCTGGCTTGCTAACAGAAACCTAATTTTGTTCAGTTGGCAGGTACAGAGCCCTTGGAAAGCAGGTTCTTCTACCAGCTTCACAGGTAAAATACGATTGATGTAAGTTAATAAAGACTCATTCCTATATTACACGTGGCAGTTCTGGCCAATGAGATATAAAGTAGCACTGGGAAGATATGTTTTCTTATTGATATTGTTTGGCTCCCTTTGTGCCCTTTCAATCTGAGATCTTGAATCTTTTTAAGTTCTGGGACGTAATTAAATATAATTTCTTCAAGTATAACCCACACTCATTTTACCTTTTCTTTTTACCCTATAATTGCACTTAGTTGGATATTGAAATTTCTACTTTTATCATCCAGTACTCCTGGTTTTACTCTTTCTGACCTCTCTTAATCTTATTCAATGTCCTATGGGGAGTTTCTGAAAATCCCCTAGCTCTCTAGTCTTTCTTCAGTTGAGTCCATTCTGTTATTAAAATCATTCTGAGTTCTTTATTTCAGCAATTATATTTTTAATGGCAAATATCTCTGGTTGGTTCATCCTAATGCTTGTTCATGCTTCATATTGGTAAGAATTCTCATTGAATACCTCAACCCTATTTATTAAGCTTATTTTGGGTTACTATTTTCTTTTATCATTAACCCTGCTTCTGCTGTGTTACATTGCTATTTTTATTGTCTTTTTCTTGTAACTCTTGGCCCTTTAAGTGTCATATAATATTTCCCCGGGAGGTCATTTATATTGCCTGGAGCTTCCTTTACTGTTACAGCTACCTTTTGGGAGGACAGAAAGCCTGGATGCTGCTCAGGAAGTTTAAGGGTTGGAGACTTGGAGGTGGTGAGGCTCTAAAGCCTCCTTTTGCATTCTGGAATCCACTACCGTCTGCCTCCTGCAACCCTTCCCTTTTCAATAGCATCCTTTGCCTCCCCAGTAAAACGCCCATTATCTCTGTCCTAGGTACGGCTCTTATAAAATTGTAATTTCTTAGCCATAAACTGAAAAATATGAAGAGAAATCTCAGAATCTGATCAGGAGGCTGCCTGCATATTTTGGTGTTGGTCTCCAATCCATTCAGGCTCGAGAGCTGCCCCATGGCTCCTGGTGGCCTTTGACTGGAGTATCTGCTCTACTAATCTTCAGACTTGGAGCAGGTGGGACTTCACCCAGAGCAATATAAGGAGAGAGGGGTCCCCCAGGAAGCTCTCTCCTAGCCTAGCTCCTTGTCCATACACCAAAGATGCATCTGCCCAGTCCCTGGGGTAAGATTCCAAAATGGAATACCATGTCCTGGTCATGAGTAGAGAGAAGGAAATGATGATAAAGTGGACTGGCTATGCAGAAAACAAATTGTATCAGACTAGTCTCATTCAGTGCTTTTGAGAGCACTATGCTGAAGATTCAGAAAATGAGGTGCCTCTAGGAGAAATGAGAAAGGCATCATATCTTTTAAAGTCTTGTCGACTAGATGAAAAAATACGAGAAAGATCAATGAGTTGTAGGTATTTTTAGATGACTGTTGACTGGTCCCAGCTAAGTCGGTTAATTGATTAATGTCTACCTGAAGAGGATTCTAGTAGTGTGCTTCAGGGATTTGACCTTATCCCTATCCTGAGAGTTCAATATTATTATATTAATGACATGGTGAAATATAAAGGCATATTCATATTTTAAAATGTTCAAAAACTAGGAGGGGGGACTGTGCCTATGTTGTATGTGAGAATCTGGTTCTAAATAAACATCAAAAAGACTAGAGAGACTAATGCAATAGAAATTAATAGGAATAAGTATGCAGTTCTAAAATTTTCCTCCAAATATAACAGGTTTAGCACCAGTTAATGTTGAGCATTTTAGTTCACAGTAAGTAAACTTAATACTTTGTCATCCACATTATACTTATTATTGCCAAAAGTTGCTTGTAGAGGAATATGTTAGAAAAAGGGAGGTAAGATCTTGCTCTTCTCTGTTCTGGTCAAACTATACCAAGACAACTGAGTTCAAGTCTGAGTATTAAGCTTTAAGAGGCAAAAGGATGCATTCTGGAATCCACTACCCAAAATTCAGCCTCCCCAGTGAAACAGTACATTCATGGCATTATCAGAGTAGTGAAAATGCTTACAACAACATCACATAAGGACTCATTTAAGGAACTTGTGATTTTCATCCTGTAAAAGAAGATGACTGGGAAGGAGATGAGCATCCTCAACTAAGGGACGTTGGGAGAAAAAAAGAGGAATCGGCTGCATTTTATATGAATCTTCCAAAGGATAGGGTTAAGACCAAGGAGTGGAAGTTGCAGAAAGACAGATTTCAGCTCAGTGTACGGAAAACATTCGAACAGAGCTTAGCCGCTGGACATTTCATCTTTAGAAAAGGTTGACTGATAAAGGAGACATTTAAATGTAAGGCATATGGTTCATTAAAACCACACCATGGACAATAGGAGAAGAGATCATAAAATGTTCCTACAACTCAAAATTGCTTAGCTTATTTGAGGAAACTTCATGGGGGAGATAAAAATGGAGCTGTGCCAGGAAGAATGGACAGATAGGACTTAGTTCATGCATTTTCAACATGGTGACATCACCCTAAGAGAATGAAATCGGTTCTTGGAGGTGAAAATAATCTTGGCTATTCAAATTGTTTGTGACCCTCCTCAGAGCCAGAGTACATAGACAGACATACAATATATCTTAGATATTGATATTTTATGCTGGAAGGAGAGTGGTTAGAGAAATGCTTTAAGAAGTTTCCTTGGCCAGGCATGGTGGCTCATGTCTGTAAACCCAGCACTTTGGGAGACTGAGACAGGTGGATCACTTGAGGTCAGGAGTTCGAGACCAGCCTGGCCAACATGGTAAAACTCTGTCTCTACTAAAAATACAAAAACTAGCTGGTGTGGTGGTGGGCACCTATAATCCCAGCTACTGGGGAGGCTGAGGCAGGAGAATTGCTTGAACCTGGGAGATGGAGGTTGCAGTGAGCTGAGATTGTACCACTGCACTCCAGTCTAGGCAACAGAGTGAGACTCTGTCTCAAAAAAAAAAAGTTTCCCTTAAGAAGGCCATAGTGAAAAAAAATGGTGTATATATGTTTTTCTTTTCTTTTTTCTTTTTTTGAGATGGGATCTCGCTTTGTCCCCCATCTACAGCATAGAGTGCAGTGGCTCAATCACAGCTCATGGCAGCCTTGAACTCCTAGACTCAAGTGATCCTCCTATCTCAACCTCCCCAGTAGCTAGGACTACAGGGCATTGCTGCATAAAAAATTACCACAAACTTCATGACTTGAAGCAACACACATTTATTATGGGTTCTGGAGGGTCAGAAGCCTAAATGAGTTGGCAGAGCTGCAGCCCTTCTGGAGGTTTTAAGGGAGAATTCATTTCCTGGCACTTTCCACCTTCTAGAAGCTGCCACAGTTCTTGGATCAGAGCTTCGCATTATTCTAATTTCTGCTTCAGTTGTACATCTCCTTTTTCTCTGTTTCTTTAGAAAGCCCCTGTAATTACATTAGTGCTACTAGTGTTATATTAGTGGATAATGCGGGATAATTTCCCCCATCTCAAAGTCTTACATAGGCAATATTCTTTTGCTATTACAGGTAACACAGTCACAGGTTCTGGGGATGTGGATGTAGATATATGGGGAGGGGAATGTGCATTATTCTGCCTATCAGTTGAGAAATGCTGACCGATAATGTACCATTAGTCATGTGTTAGGGAGGAGGAACAAGGACAGAGAACACAGATGGTTCTGTGCAATCATAACTGAAAAAATGGCTCAGGACCGAGATCCAGAAGCATGCTAAACCCAAATATGGGCACTATTATTACAATTCGAACTGTTGTTGTTGTTCATCACTCTTATCATTGTCATCATTTAGACAGGGCTAATTTTTAAATATAATTTGCATATGTAAATCCAAAAGCCCCAGCCATTCCCTGTGGTAGTGTTGTAGGGCTGCCATACCAAATTAATACAGATTGGGGGCTTATAACAGAAACATATCCTCCCACAGTTCTGGAGGGCAAAAGTTCAAAATCATGGTGTCAGCAGGGCCATCTTCCCCTTGCATCCTCTACGAGAGAATCCTTCCCTCTCTCTTCCAGGTTCTGAGGGCTCTAGTTGTTTCTTGACTTGTGGCTGCATAACTCTAAGCTCAGCTTAGCCTCTACCCTCACGTGGCTTCTTCCTTTTCTCCCTCTATGTTCATGTCTTCTTTTCTGTCTTTTACAAGGACACTTCTTTTCTATCTATTATAAGGACGCTTCTTTCCTGTCTTTCATAAAGACACGTCATTGGATTCAGGATTCATCTTATAATCCAGGATTATTACATCTACAAAGACCTGTTTTCCAAGTAAGGTTACATACACAGTTTCTGGGGTTAGCATCTAGACTTATCTTTCCGGGAGACACCATTCAACCCATGAAGCTCCTAAATCAGAGTTGCCTCAAGGGAAAGAAATGATAATTTTATCCTTAAAGTAGCCAATATGCCGGGCTTAACCATTAATCATTCTCTTAGCGGTGTTTCTCTCAGCAGTGTTCCTAGGCGTTACTGGGCAGCAGCTCATTTGGTGGGTAGGTCTGGGGGCCCCTAGGGATCTATACGATTTGTAGGTTCCCTGGGTTGGGGAGTAGAGTATGATGCTATTTCAGAGTGCTTGCCTTGCTCCTTCTCATTTCTCCCCTCACTTCCCTTCTCCCCTCCTTCACACAGTAGCTGGGGTTGCATTTTTAAAGCACAGCCCTGAATTGCAGCATTTCTTCCTCAAAACGGTCATTGATTTTTTTCCTCATTTCTTCAGACTAAGTCCAGATTGCCAGCTGGTCGTTTAACCCATTTAATGAACCTGTCTCATACTCATCTCAGTTTCAACCCTAAACTCCAGTTGTTTCAGGCATTTCCCTGCTGTCTGTAACCATCTGCTATTCCCCTGGGATCATGTAACTGCTTTTGGGGTTCCTTCGTCCTTTAGGAAAGCTCCTCCCTGCTAGTATGTATTCCTCCTTCCCAGTGCAAGCCCATTGGTTTCCCATTTTCTGTGTTTCTCAGACTTGAGAGTGCACAGGAATCACCTGTGGAGCATGTTGAAATGCAGATTTCGACTCACTCAGTCTGGGGTGGGCTGGAGATGGTGCATGTCTAACAAGCATCCAGATGATGCTGATGCTGTCCTTAGGGACCACACTGTAGTAGAAAAATTCTATAGTCCTGCCACTGTCTGCCTTAACTGGTTAATTATGGGTATGTGTGGAGGGGAAGGTGTCCCTCTTCCTCTCCCCAACAGGCTCTGATCTCTCAGGGATGAACAAGAATGGTTTGTCTGTCTCGGAGTATATGCCCAGAAGCTGATGAAGGTGAATGGAGGTAAATTACATTTGAATAAAAATGGAGAGTAATTACTGTAATTTGGCTTGGCTGTATCCCTTCTGCTGTTGCATGGTGGGCTCTGGAGAGGAACATCCAGTGCTCTCAGCCGGCTAAGGAGATGGCCATGACCACTGGTGTTCAAGAATCAAAAGCCTATCTGAAGTATCTTTATGCACCCAATCAGACTCTCCTACCGGCAAAAGTAACTGTTTAAGCAGGTAGCATCACCAGCAGATCCAGGTCACCGCAGCTATTCAGAGAGAACACATTTTGCATCATGTTTGTAGAATCAGGAGAAAAGCATATTTTCTCCTAAAAACAGTGTCTATTGGGAGCACGTGGAATGAAATGGTAAAACTCTCATTTTGGGGTGGGCTGGCTTGTTCTGGTACTTTCCTTTAGAAGTAAACTGCAGAAAAGCTTAATAAAAATAAAATATTTCTATAGGCACCAGCAGACCAAGAAACAGAGGTCACTTGGTTCTTCCTATCCCTCTGCATGCTTGGTGGAAACATTAGACAAGTGAAAAAGATGAAACAGCTTTAAAAAGAGAGAAGGCAAAGTGTAGTTTGGTAGAGAAATACCAGCACACCCCAAGAATGAAGGGTACAGGGATTTCACCAACAGGAGTGGGGTAGGTACCGTAGGTTGACCAATTCATCTTGGCTGCCTGGAACTGTCCTTGTTTTAGTATTGAAAATTCCAGGTCCCAGAAAAACCCCTCAGGTCTGGGCAAACTGGGAAGTTTGATCACTGTACATGTAGGGAGAGCCACCATAAGGAAGGTTTTAAAGCAGTTCATTTGGTTCTTTCTTGTCTAAATTCTTCAGCTACAGTCTTTCCTCCTGGTGGTCCCCATCTGCCTTCCCACCTCCCCAAAAAGAGGTGACTTTGAGTGTCCTTCTCCTGAATCTGTCCCAAGTGTTTAATGCTGAAGAACACTTAAAGCCTTTTGCCTTCCAGGAACATTGTAGCTGTGAGCCCCTGAGGCTTTCTCCAGTTTTCATGCATTTTTACATGCTTGTCTTCATGTTTTCATTTGTAACAAAACAGCACATTTGCATACAATTTTATTTTGCAGAATGAAATCTGATATCACATTTGCTAATCATTACAAATTTCTGTTGAATCTGTTGGGAAAGGTGTTGGTATATCTAAGTTTCACTTAAAAACAATAGGCTGGGAAAACTGCACAGGTGGCCCAAAGTGACACAGGTAATCAGAGATAGAGCTGAGCTCTCAAACTCAGGAGCCCTGACTCTAAACATAGGGCACATTCCACTGTCATCTTATGAAAAATATTTTGTTTCTATCGGTACAATGGTGGTATTTTCATTCTCATGTTATCTCTATGTGAAAGTCAAGTTCTGAATTAACCCATCACCAATTACTGAAAAATGCCACATCTCATCTCTGGTGGAGGAAAAATGGCTGGGCTTTATAATTTTTAATTTTCATCTTCAGTGGCCTCAGAGCTCTCAGGCCAATTGGGAGAATTTCTTGTGTGTGATAACTCCAGTTTCAGGCCAGAGGCAGATGTCTGTTCCTGCAACCAGGACCAGGTAGAAAGAGGAGAAAGGTCTAGCCCAAAGCCCACCCACTATGCCAGTTTAGATCCTGGGTAAAAAGATTCAGTTACAGGCTCATCATAGCTTTCCAGTGAGGCTGGCAAAAGTCAGTGTTTAAGCAGCGGACCAGACCCAGTTGTAATTGTGGTCACATTTGGTCCAAGGATCTGTTGTACCTGTGATGGGGAAGGCCATCATGTCAGACAAGAAGTTAGGGTATCTTCATCCAAATGATCTGTGCAACATTGAAGGGTCCCTGCCTGATTCTTCTAGAGACATTTGCTGACAATATTTGATAACAAGTAAACTACAGATGTATGTTATATTTACTGAGTAATATGGATTTTAGCATCCAAACAGCTAGACAGAAACCCAGACGAAAGTGGAAATGATTCATTTGATTGTTCTCCTACACACAGTTGTTACTGGGCTGCAGGATGTTTTGTTTATATTTTAAAATTTTTATTTAACTGTAATAGGTGAATCATAAATGAGGAATTGTAAAGGGGAAATTGACAGTTGGCTTTAAAATTCTTTTGTTATTTTTAAATTAAGGCTGGGCACAGTGGTGCATGTCTGTAAACTTAGCACTTTGGGAGGCCAAGGTGGGCAGATTGCTTGAGCCCAGGAATTCGAGACCAACCTGGGCAATGTGGTGAAATCCTGTCTCTATAAAAAAAATACAAAAATTAGCCAGGCATGGTGCTGTTTCCCTGTAGTCCCAGCTACTCTGGAGGTGGTGGCGGGAGGATGGCTTGAGCCTAGGAGGTCAAGGCTGCAGTGAGCTGTGATCGTGCCACTGCACTCCAGCCTGGGTGACAGAATGAGACCCTGTCTCATTTATTTATAAATAAATAAATAAAATAAATTACACCTCTGACATGTATTAACCAATAGAATATTTTTAGAGTGTGTATTCTTCAGGTGCCCAGAAGAAACAGATGGTACATTCAAATTAGGATGATTTGAGTAGTGTTTAATAAAAGACCTCTTAAGATGGTGTGAGCAGGAGATGGAAAAACCACAAAGGATGAAGCAGGACCCTGAGCTAGTCATAAAGTGTGGGACACCATTACCATCCTCAGGCAAAAAGGGCTCAGGGGAGGTAACAGTTCCTGGAAACCACCATAGAGGGTAGGTGGACTTGGTGACCTGAAGGTGCTACCACCTCAGGGCAAAGGACATAGCTAGCCTGGGGTGAGCTTGCCAGGTGGGACCCAAAGAAATACACTCCCAGCCCCACTCTCCCTCCTCCTTTTGCTCTCCTGCTAGTGCTTTTAATTGCCAAATCTAACCCAAAGTCAGTGTATGGAGCCCAGTGAATGTGGAATCTATCCGGGTATCCAGATGGGTACCTCAGGGCAGAGAAGAAGCTGGGGAAGTGTAGAGAGGGGATCACAGGGGCAGAGGGAAGCAACTCAGCATACAATTTCCATAATCATTCCAACTTTGGAACCTTACTTACAGTGATCTTATGAAAAAAGCTGTACAGTTACTATCTCCATTTGTAAATAAGGAATCTGAGGCCAAGAGATAATCCCCTGTCATGTCAAAGACATCAAACTCTTATCTTTTTTCCTACAAATGCTGTGCTGTCTCCTCTGCTTCAGAACAATGAGTTGGTGGGCTACTTCATTACGATACCGTGCCCGATGGTGCATAGCTCAGAGAGGAATCATAAAAACTCAACTGGCTCCCGAGGTTTTAAAATACCTGTAAATCAGCTCCTTATTTTCTTTGGTACCGGTTGAATCACTACAATGTCTGCCTTTGGTGAGTTTCAGTATCAATCTGACGTCTTGTGAGCATCTCCGAGGCGGTTTAAGCTCTGGCAGCGTATTTTATAAACTCTTTTGGGGCTGGTTAAAAACGTTTCACAATGCGGGGCTTGTTTAATTTTATGGCTTAATGTGTCCATTTAAAAAAGATTCTCCTGTCCAAAGACCTCTCTGAGTTGCCCACACTCCAAGTCCTGTAAAATGCAAGAAAACTATTCCATTGCCTGTATTTCCCAAGGCAAAGGGACGTTTTTTCCTGCCTGGACAAAATGTTCCATAAATTACCCAGACCAAGATGCTTCCATGGTGACAAAGAAGTCAGCTGGTGTTTATGTAAAGGTGAGAAAGCATAGTTTCCTTCCTCATCAGGTAAATGCAATTTGCATATCCTGTTATCTGCTTATTAACCAGAGTGTCTTATAACAATGGCAGGTTGTAAAATGTGCACACATGGGCAGTTAAGCAACAGGCTCTCAGGGATTCATCCTTCGATTACAACCCTGTAATGAAGAGGCAAAAGGCAAGGTTGTAACGATGGGATACTTGGCAATGAAATGAAATCAGAATTTGATCTAATGCAACATGACTTGCTCATGGCACAGATAGAATATCAAATGATTCATCTGAAATTCAATTCTTGGAATAATCTTCCTATTACATCCATTGTTCTCTCATTCCCCTGAATGCTACACAAAACAGTATGTAAATTAGGATGGCATTAACATGTTTTCCTTTATTTGAATTCAGTTTAACTGAGACTTCTACGTTTTAGCTTAGTTTACTCTGGGTATGTGTATGCCCTGGTAAAGTTAGCAATATGATGGGAAGGCAAAAAATGATGCTCCCTGACATCTAGGTCATGCCTGGTCAGTACCACTGGAGGTGGATATACAAAAGCTATTTCTTTGAAAGCAGGTGTAGTCAGAGTTAAGGCATCTAAAATGCAGCATGGTTTTTGGAGTTTGCCATGTATTATTCTTAGAAACGTCTCAGAAATTAATTATTTGGACTTTATCTGATGTTAAAATAACAGAAGGTATACAATGATATTTTGCAAGGAAGAGAGCTATCAGTTAAGTAGTCACTTGGGCTACGTACTTGGATAGATACTCAGAGTATCTGTCAGACATACACTATTTGACTGGATTTCCATAACAACTCATGAGGAAATAATTCCTGTGTCTGTTTCTGCTCTTTCAGAGCCCTTCTCTGCCAAATCAGGATGCTCACAGTGGGGGATAAGGCAGTCTATGGGAAGGGTTATTCAGCAAGGGTCCTTTCTACTTTGAGCTGCCAGAACAAAGGCTCTCGAAGTTAGGGTCCTGCTATTTGGGACATTCAGACTCAATCCAAATCTCTAGCTCTGGGCTTTGGTTCCTCTGCCAAAGCTGCACATGCTGCTCAGTAAAAAATAGCTCTTGTTTCTTTCTGACACCTGGATTATCATTGCCAGCTTCATCCTCAGCTGGGGTGGCCGGGGTCCCCCTCCAGCCTTGCTGCTTGTCTGCCCCCCGACTCCTTGTGATGGGTTGATGGAATGTAGATCTTGCTCCCGGATTATCAGGCACCTCATCCCTTTCTCAATCCATTCTCAGAAGGGACACATTATACATGTCGTATTAATTCTAGCATTAGATCTCTACCTCTGGAGTGTTTTTGATCAGACATTTAGAATATGGGTTAGCTTCTCTTTTTTAGAATGCAGAAATATTAAATGAACAAAATATAACTAGAGTAATTTAGCCAATCGATTCATTATCCTAGAGAAGACATTTAAGGTCAATAAAATTCAGGTCGATTTCTGTCTTTGCTTAAAAAGAAATTTAAGCACCAACGAATGAGTTTTTTTTTTTTTTTTTTTTATTTAAGAAAAGCAAGGCTCTCAGCTTCTCTTACCATTGTAGTGTGGCTGCATTGCCAGGTCCTGCTTTAAATTTGAAGGTCACATAGTTAACTTATGATAAATGATACTACATTGAGGTTTGAGCCAAGGCAAAGAGTGTGGGAAAGCTTATAAGAAAACCATTAAGCCTCCAAATTTGCTGACCTGTGAGGACTCTGAACTGAAAATGTAGAGATTCTTGTGGTAAGTATGTACTTGTGAAGAAGCCAGAGTGGGTATTACTGGCTGAACCAAGGTCAGGGGAAAACAGGGTATCAGAACCTGACAATAACCCTATTTAAGATTTTTACAAACTTGTGTTTACAAACCTGTCCTCTGAAATTTCAGATTTGCCTTTTTCTTTTCTTTTTTTCTTCTCTAATTGGATAGAAGAGCTGCTATAAACTGCAGGCTTAAGTGAGCACTTGAAAAGCACTTTCTAATATTGCTTTTTCTGTATACAATATTTTCTTTATGTTGGGTAGGGCTTTGAAGCTAAGCTGATTCTAACAGAGCCGACTTGGCTTTCTATTCATTTAGTCCTCAGTTTTAATATTACCAGCATACTTTTTTTGTAGTTGTTTGTTTTGCCTTGTTTTGATTTTAAAATGTGTAGGCTCAAGAATAAACACAGTTGAAGTTAGAGATAACTATGAGCTATTTAAGATGAATCCTATCATAAACTTGAGTAATTCACATCGTTTCTCATGTCCTCAGATATCTTGCCTGTATAATGAAGGTGTATCCCCCTTTCGTTAACTATGAGAATTTCATAAAGGCTTGCTATGTGCCAAGAATGACCAAAATACTCTACATTCATATATACATTGTCTCATTCAATCTCCACATCATCCTATGAGCCAGTTACTACAATTATTTCCAATTCTGTAGAGGAGGATGCTCAGACTCAGAGATGTTAAATAACCTGGAAGGCATGGAGGGCAAATTCAGGTAGTATATTAAGGCACTGTACTAAAATGTTTAAGTGCCTTCCTGCCTTAGTAGTCTTTGACTTTGTGTTTTAATATAAAGATTCACATTGGTTTAGCTATACTAAAATATTAACTCTAATGATGTCATCCTCTGAATAACAAAGAAATACTTGATTTCTTCAAAATTTAACATGACTTACACATTGATGATGGCTGCTGAATATATTTTCCTACAGATTAAGTCTTTCTGTGAAAGAGAAAGGCTGAGTAGAGATATCCTAAGCTGCTTGGCATCCTTTTTTCAGGGAAGATGCTCAGTAACAATGGAAGTAATTGTATTTCTTCACTCCATAAGCAGAAGTAGAAATAAAAACAACACTTAAAAATATATATAGGATATTCTGAATTTTAAACCATCAATGGTGGTTTTTTATTCTTATGACAGTACAACCATAGAAGCAACATTTTTACGTTTGAGGAGATTGCTGCTTTGATTTTATTTGGATTTTTAATTCGATTTAATTTTTAATTTGGATTTTAAATTTAACCTCTTATCTAAGGTGTCCAAGAGAACATACCTCTAAGGTGGAAGGGAAATGGTGGGCATGGGGGAGCGGAATGGAAGGACCTTGAACACATTTGACACAGTACATTATAAGACAATAGCCACTTTACTATCAGAGGCAGATGGAGACTGACTTGGAAATAAATATAGTAGCTTTACTGTCATCTGTCTGTCTATTCATTAATTCAGTTCTTTAATAAATATGTATTAAGTGTTTACTATATGCCAGGGACAGGGCCAGCTTGACCATTACCAAAACACCAAAATGTATGACAAAGGTCTTAGTCTTGGGAACCTCCCAGTTTAGTGAAGCAGACAGATACGGGAAATAATAACAATAACAACAATGAAACCACTTTTGTAAAAATTATAACTGAGAAAATTATTACAGTGAAAGAGATCTGACCTAACCAACTCCTTCTTGTTTGTAACCTCCAAACTCTCCTTGTCCATTCCTAGGCATAAGTTGAACTAACTTTGGGAGGAACTTAGCTTGTAGTTTAGCTTTGAAACAAAGACCACGACAGCCCTTTCTCAAAGCAAACCTCCTTCCTGCCTGGGGACTAGACTGCCTTTGCAGGAGTAACAAATTAGCCACAAGATTAGAAACTATGGTTTAGGAGTCATGCAGCTGGAAGCTCCAAGATTCTAAATCTCTCCAAATTGCTTCTAGGGGTAACATTATTATTGTAACACTTAAGATGAGTGCTTGAGATATTTTGCAGACCCTGCAGTGGATGAATCAGCTGGCACCACCCAGATCGATAAACTGGCTCCCCAGGTCTTGTGGCCCCCACCCAGGATCTGGCTCAGAACAAGAGAACAGCTTTGACTCCCTACGATTTCATTTCTGACCTGATTAATCAGCACTCTTGATTCACTGGCACCCTACCTACCAAATTATCCTTAAAAACTCCAGTCCTCAAGTTTTCAGGGAGATTGATTTGAGTAATAACAAAATTCTGGTCTCCCGCATGAATTACTCTTTCTCTATTGCAATTCCACTGTCTTGAGAAATCGGCTCTGTCTAGACAGTGGGCAAGGTGAATCCATGGAGTGGTTACAACAACAGATTACTATAAAGTGTAAATACAAGTATGAGAGAAGACAGTGCCAAATATGGGGATACTTATTTCAACCCCTGTGATGGCCAGGGCATGCTACCTAAATCAGAGTCTTAAAAATTGGGTAGGTATAATATTTTCCAAGTGATGAAGTGGAGGGAAACTGTTCTAGACATAAGCAAAGAGATAAGGACTTGGGTAATAGCAACAAACTTAATTGAATAGAGCTAGAGCTTAGGGTGTGCATGAGAGAATAGTGAGAGCTAGGAGAGGTGGCATATGGGAGCCAAGTCAAAAAGGGGTTTGCATGCTGTGCTGAATACCTTGAACCCTTCTTAGAACTAGAAAAGAATATTAAGGCAAAGGATCTCATAATATGATTTTTAGAAAGACAACACTGGTGGTTAGTGTAGAGAAAGAAACGCTTAATTTTTCAACTCAACGATTAGACTTTGTATATGGAACTCTTCTTGTTAATCAGCAAGGACTTTTGAGAGGCTTCTAAAAACCACTGTCCTTCAACTGGGAGGTCAGCCGTACCAGACTTGGGGGAATGCAGAAAGCAGGAAATGGGCAACTGACAGACAGTTTGGCGGTAAGAATACCTATTTGCATAATTTGGAAATGAAATACAAAAAGTGCATGACCATAACAGCAATCATGAGAAATCATTTGTCTGATTTTGGCCAATAAAATATCAATGGAAACTTAAATTTGGTTCTACTTTGCTAATCTTCATCCTGTTCTTATAGACATTAATTATAGATTTTTTTTCTTTTTTCGAGACTGAGTCTCACTCTGTCGCCCAGATTGGAGTGCCGTGGCACAATCTCGGCTCACTGCAAGCTCCGCCTCCTGGGTTCACACCATTCTCCTGCCTCAGCCTCCCGAGCAGCTGGGACCACAGGCGCCCCCTACCACACCTGGCTAATTGTTTGTATTTTTAGTAGAGATGGGGTTTTACCGTGTTAGCCAGGATGGTCTCGATCTCCTGACCTCGTGATCCTCCCGCCTCGGCCTCCCAAAGTGCTGGGATTACAGGCGTGAGCCGCTGCGCCTGGCCAATTATAGATTTTTTTTTTAATGTCAGCATAATATGGCAGGACCTGGAAGCCAAGTCATCCACCACCAGCCCATTTTTATATTTCCTCATTTAAAATTTGAGCTGAGGAATTGGCAAGGGAATGGTGGAATGGAGAGGGTAGGTACTTGGCAAGTTGCTTTAGTTTGGGATGTAGTGTTGAGATGAAAACAAATCGGCAAATACTTCATTATTTAAGTCATCACAGCTATTTGTACAGTTACAGTCCTAATTATGTTCGTCTGCACTACTGGATTTAGTTTAAATTGCATTATTCTAGAGAGAAGGAACTAGATTTATTCAACTTGACTTTAGCCTAATAACAGATAGAGGCAAAAAGGTAATGTTTAAACACCACTTGGCATTCCTGTTAATAGATTTCTTTTCTAAATCTCCTAAATACTAGTGATTGAATAATAACTTCAATAGTGAGTAAATAATTTAAACCATCTTGTATAATAAAAATGCCCTAGAGTTCTATAATAATGTATTATTTAAAAATTATTCTTACATATGTTGTTTTATGTAATTCTCTGAGACTTCTACATCAGTAGAGTTGATTTTTAATGTGGAAAGATGTAGGGTAAGGGCTTTGAAAAGTCTCTGAGCTCGTCCTCTTTTTTCAAGGGCCTTGTGCATCTTATTTCTTCTATCACAACAAACCTTCGATGCACAGTTGTTCTAAGAGCATGACTTTGCAGCCACAAAATACTGCACTTGCAAGTCCATCCTTCGCTCTGACTTGTGAATTACTCAGCCCATGCATAAAATGTTATGTTTGAATTTTAATGGATTCCAGGAGAAATCTGGCCAGTTGGAATCCCTTAATCAGTTCCCTTCAACTTGGCTGAATGGGGCTAGGCAATATTCTCTAACTGGTCTGCCGCATATGTGCTAATATTTCCCATCATGCGCCCTCCCCAGTCCCATGTTCCCTATTCCCATTTAAAAATATGCTATTTATGATCACAGTTGATTTATCCGAAAGGAGTAGAGTGGTCATAATATAAAATGGAATAGGGAGAGAAAAAAAAAGCCAGTGTAAGCTGGTTTCTCAGTTTCTGGCTATGGTGGGGGAGATGCGAGAGAAAAATACTTCAATCTGGAATCAATTATGTAGCATGATACATGACAAGAAAAGAACTAAACAGATGGGAAAAGGGGTGAATAAAGAGGACAGCCCACCTGATCCTAATTATGTGCACCTACACTTGGAAGTCTTTTTGCCAGACATCTTGAATAGTTCAGGACTAGGTGGAGGAGATTTCCCAAGGATTCAATGTAAAAATGCAAACCTCAATGGTGAACAAAGGGTTCATGTAAAAAGAAAAAGGAAAATCATTCCTCGATGGACACCTGGAATGGAACATTTACATCCTTAAGTTTTATACTCATATATATCCTACAGATCTTGGCACCTTCTGAGAGCTAATACATTTTAGATACTACTTTAGAAGAGGAATATTGGAATGCTTTAAAAACATGGTTTCCATTATTTAAAAAGCAAATTTAGAGGGCATGATGTATTTAAGAATTGTTTTATTGGAGCATTTAGCAAAATTCTATGTATTTAGCAGGTCATTGGCGGAGACCAGGGACGACACTTGGCCGAAAAATTAATATTAGTCTCCAAAGCACAAGGGCTAGAGGAGAAGAGGGAGGTAGGAGAGAAGACGGGCAACATTAGTTGAGTATCTGTTGTCTACTGGGAGCTTCGGCTTATAATTTCTCATGTGATTTGCAGGATTCTTTGAGGTATGATTTATCATTCTTCATTTATAAATTAGGAAATTGTGTCTCATAGAAGTTAAGTAATTTGCCTGACATTGTGTAGTTAAATGCTGATTAAGACTCAACTTCTGGAAACAGCATAATTCCCATTAGATTGGAGTGTTTTAATAAAGAGGAGAAGAAAGAAATGTGGAGGCTGGGTTTCCCCAAGACTGGGCCCACAGGGGTCCCTGCCATGCTCCTTCTTTCCTCTGCCTATTGTATGTTATTTGTACCACGGCTATAGTGCACGGTATAACTGGTTGTACTGCAGTTTTATTGTCAACACAGTTACACTGGGGTGGGACCATTGTTTCCCAGAATCTCTTTCCTTGTTTTGTTCCAAGTTAGAGTTGGCCAAAAGAGGGATTTGTAATGAATTTGGGAGGTGGGAAGAGAGCAGCTGTTATTATTCTCTGAATACCTTGGTAAAATGTGGTGACCAGACCGAGGCTGAGATTTGCGGGTTCCAGCTTGTCCTTGCTCTCCACTGCTGTGAACTTGGCTTTCTTCCTGACTACTAAACCTGCTGACCAACAGTGACCCCAGGCTCACCACCACGTACTTAGTGATGGAGCTGCAGAGGCCACGGTTCCCCAGAGGCCACGGCTTCCCAAAGCCTTCTTCATAAATGCTCCCTTCACGGGCCCATATACCCTCACATACACCGGTTCTGATTTGCCCACCCCACTAAGGCTTCAGGCAGACTGCTTAGTGATGTTTTCTCTGATCCTCCAATGTCCACTCTAGACCTTCATTTCCCTCGGCAGCTCCCACAGTTGTGAAGGTGTAAGTCCTGCCATGAACTCCTCATCCTGTAGCACTTCTAGTGGCTGTCCTTCCATGACTGATTCCCGACTCATACTATTGTAGAGAACTATGCATTTGCTCATCTCATTTAGTTCCTTGTTTGGGGAAGGAGCTCTGTTGTTCCACATGATGTCCTGCACTGTTCTTTACATGTAGTAAATGGTTCAGTAAAGGTGTATTAAATGTTCAGAATGGCCCACTTTAAGAGTTAGTGAAAGCTCTTCTGTTGAACTTAGGATATTAAGAAAATTTATCTCCAAAATTAGAAGATTTTATTCTCTCAGTCTGGCTTAATCACACCTGTGAGATTAATGTTTATAACATCATAAACTGCGTCCCTAAGTTTCTCACATCTTGGGAGTCTTGTGAGAAATGCTGAGAGTAACCACATTCCCTGGAACCCTTGGGGAAGTGCCAGATAAGGTGGGAAAACGATGGCAGTTGCAGTCAGAAGATCTAGATTGGGGTCTCAGTGCTCTTACTTGCTGGCAGCATGACCTTAGTCGAGCCAATCTCAGCTGTGGTTTCTTCAAATTTTGTTTGTGGATAATAATACCTAGTTTACAGTTTTGCTGCGTGGCTAAAAAAATATAAAAAGTTCATAAGTTAGAAATGTTTGTGAACATTACTTACTACTTTACATGTTTGGAAAAGTATGTAAAGCATTTGGGGGGTTAGCGAGTTGTTTAGTCCATTACTGCTATATAGTTTATGTCATCAACATGCAGTTATTTATAATTTCTAACTGATACACATCCACAGGATTTCACAAAATGGGCTATATCACCACATACCACGTAATTCCTCACCCCCTGCTCCATTGGGTTGACTTAACATGTAATTATTGCATTATAGAGTTTTTGGCCAGAATAATCATAAAGCTAAGCAGTTCATTATTTTCAGAATTCACTTTCTTCCTTTTGGGAAGGGAAGCAACATCTTTTCACTTAAAATAATTGCAGATATATTGGGGCTTAGGTCTGTTTACTGTTTTCCATTTCCTCTGTTTCTTGTTCCTCTGTATCTTTTTCCTCACCTTCTTGTGGGCTACTCAAAAAAAAAGTTTTAGAGTTCTATTTTGTTTTTTAAATAATATTTTCAACATATTGCCTTGTACAGCTTTCTCAATGATTGCTCTAGGTATTACCATATATATCTCTCTCAGTACAGGTTACTGGTGTTGATGTTTTATCCATTTCAAATATAGAGAATGTACTTTTATTTAGGTCTCTTTACCTCCCCACTTTTTCATATAATTGTCTCAAGTATTCCTTCTACATACATTGCGCACATACTCTATATTGTTGTAAGTAATAGGAATATAACTCAAGAAACTCATTAAGTGAAGGATAGCCTACTATGTTTACCTTTCTGTTCTGAATGCCATAGCCTACTTATGTTATCATTATCTTTCTGTTGGAGAGCTTCTTTAAGGGTAGGTGTGCTAGCAATAAATTCTCTTAGTTTTCCATGCTTTAAGAATATCTTAATTTCCCTCTTCCCAAAGGACAGTTTTGACAGGCATTGAATGCAGAGTTGACAATTCTTTTCGTTCTTCAGCTGACAAAAAATGTTTTGCCTCTTCCCTCTTAACTCCATGATTTTAGATGATAAACCTGCTGTCATTTGAATTAAATTCTGTATAATAAGTCTTTTCTCTCTGGCTATTTTTAAGATTTTTTTTCTTTAGTTTTCAGAAGTTTATGTTGTGTCTTGGTATAATTTTCTTTAATCTGTTTGGGATTCATCTGGCTTCTTGAACCTGTAGGTTATGCCTTTGCTTCTTTTGGGACATTTTTAGACCTCTTTTTTTTTTTTTTTTTTTTTTTTGAGATGGAGTCTCGCTCTGTCGCCCAGGCTGAAGTGCATATTTGCTCACTGCAAGCTCTGCCTCCTGGGTTCACGCCATTCTCCTGCCTCAGCCTCCCCAGTAGCTGGGACTACAGGCATCTGCCACCATGCCCGGCTAATTCTTTGTATTTTTAGTAGAGATGGAGTTTCACCATGTTAGCCAGGATGGTCTCGATCTCCTGACCTCGTGATCTGCCCGCCTCAGCCTCCCAAAGTGCTGGGATTACAGGCGTGTCCTTCTGGGATCTTTGGTTATTGTCCCGCAGATCTCTGAAGCTCTATTCATTTTTTATTTCCAGTCTATTTTCTCTGTTCAGATTGAGTAAATTCTATTAAGCTCTCTGATCGGAGTTCACTAATTCTTTTATTATCTTCACTCTATTAAGTCCATTCAGCAAGTTTTAAATTTTGAAATGTTTTAGTTCTATAATTTTCATTTGATTCCTTTTTATAATTTTTATTTCTTAGATTTGCTATATTTTTGCTTTTTTCACAGGATAATTTGTAATTGATTGTTGAAACCTTTTTATAGGGGGTCCTTTTTTTTTTATACATTGAGTTCGAGAGTACACGTGCACAACATGCAGGTTTGTTACATATGTATACGTGTGCCATGTTGGTGTGCTGCACCCATTAACTCATCATTTACATTAGGTATATCTCCTAATGCTATCCCTCCCTGCTCCCCCCTCCCCACAATAGGCCCGGGTGTGTGATGTTCCCCTTCCTGTGTCCAAGTGATCTCGTTGTTCAATTCCCACCTATAGTTTTAACATCTGATTCATCTCAGCATAGCTATCAATTGACTGTCTTTTCTAATTCAAATTGTGGTTTTCCTGGTTCCTGGCACAACCGATTTTTATTTTATCTTGAGCACTTCATTATGTTAGGAGGCTCTTGATTCTATTTAAATCTTTGATTTTAGCAAGCAGTGGCTTTGTTTAGGTTTATCACAGGTTCTAGGCTCATTCTGTGGGCTTTAATTCCAGTGACACTAGGGTTCAGAGCCCTGGCAATGCTCTTCTGGGGTGCTTTGTTTTTCTGGTGCAGCTGGAACTTCTGCACAGTCCCCATTGATGACAACTACAAGAGTGGAAGGTAATTCCCTGGGTTGCCCTGGTGTCACTGGTCCACTCTCTATAGAAGGGCAGGGGTCAGGAGACACCAAGCCTGAGACTCATGTCACTGGGTGGAGAGCAGAGAGACACGGGGTTTCACTGCTGTTGCCACTGTCAGCAGAGCGGGCTGCCCACCAGTGCCCTAATTGTGCAGGAGGTTTGCTGCTCTGGGGCAGGTGAGTGAGACCACCTGCTGGTTGTGGAGCAGAAGTTGAGCTTCCCTAACTTCTCAATCCTTTAGCCCTAGAGACTGGACTTCTTTTGTTTACTTCATATTTTGCTTGTTTGTTTTTGTCTATGCTTTCTGGTGGTTTGGGGTTGCAGATCTCTCCAGAGCCTAGTCTGGGGCATGTGGGAGGTAAGACCATAACCAGAAAACTTACAACATCACTGTTCCTCAAGTCCTAAGATCTCTAACCGGTCTGCCTTCTTTCCAGTACCCACAGTCCTTTTATTGTTACCTGTTGAATAATTTCCAGTGTATTTAGTTGTACTCAGGTGAAGGAAAAGCAAGTCTATGTTATCTTTTTCTAGAACTGGAGGTCTGTCTACTTTTGATAAGGAGAAATGTTCATTATGTATTATGTGAAATTCTAAAGTTTTAAGCAGTATATATAGCATCAACCCATTTTTAAACATGCAGATTATATTGATATAGGCATAAAAATTAGTTTACAGAAATATACAGCACAATATTAGCAATGGTTATTTTCTGGATAATGGTAATGTTTTAAGTTTTCATATTAATACTTGTCTGAATTTTAAACTTATTTTTATAAGAACTTATATTGATTTTATAATGTAAAAATAAAGGCTAGATCTTTTCTAATTTTGACAAGAGAAGGCTTAGGGTGGGTAATATGCTTGTGGTTTTTAAATCCTTGAAGAACTGTCGAGGTAAAGAGGGATTAAACATGTCATATGCTCCTCCCAAAGGCAACATTCAGAATGAGAACTATTGCACAGAGGGACCTTTTGACTTAATTTACTGGAAAATTTTTTGTGAAACAAATTTTGTTCAACAGTGGCACAATCACTTTTCAGGTTTATTATAGAGACAGTTTTGTGCAATGAAAAGGTCCTCCAAGGTGACAATGTATCTGTCTGCCAAGTGCATCCCTGGCATCCCAGTTATCTATTTAATAGGTGAGAATGCCTTACTGAAACTTACGGTGCACTGGAAAATTCATTTGTCCTGGTTGGAGAAAATTAAAGTCTCAGAGCGCGAACATTTAACATTACTGCTTTCTGGTTTACCTTTCCTTCGAAACCAAAAAATACTTCTTTGATTCTCTCCTGGTGCCAGTCATGGGAATCTGATCTCCATTTTGGAGGTAAAGAATGATAGGAAACCTTCTTTTCTTACCTTCTCCTTGTTGTGAAAGAAAAACAGTATTCATCAACACATCATCTGACTCCTGTCTTGTCCAGATCTTTATCCTCTTGGCAAATAGGTGAGGAGTCTTTCCTGAAACTTTTTCCTTTATGTTGAACAGTTTGAAGTGGCTTAAGAAGGTACACTGGATTTCAGAGGTGTGGAGGAGACATAGGGACTGGAAATGGCACCACATAAGAGGGCAAGGACCCTGGGTACGAATGTTTGTGCTGTAACCCATTTAGTGTACAACACTGAGTTATCTAGTAGATAACCAGTATAGGAAGCCTTCAGCAGATGTTTGCTGAAGTAACAAGTAAGTGTGTGCCTCTGTCAAATACTGTGGTTGATTTAAGTCAGTAGCTTTCAAATTGTGTTTAGAGTGAATGTAAGGATTCTGCAAATTGCTTTAAGACCCTTTTGTAAGATAGCAAAGGAGTTGCTGTGAAAATTTTGGATTTAGTGCTTTGCCTAAACCAACACACAGACAAAACTATGCAGCAGGGGTTCAGCTTTGGAGGGGAATTCTGTGTAGAGTAAGAATCAGCTTCTTTGGTGAATTCCAAATAGAGCTTTAGCAACTCAGCCTGTAGTTTTCCATTTTGCAGCTGAACAATTTAAAATATCTCCTTTGAGAACAAGACAAAACCAAGGCCATATTTCAGTATCAACAGAAAGAACCACATGCCTCCGTCAGTACACAACATGAAAGGAGCTTTGAACGTAAAGACTTTGCCTGCATCAAATAAAAATATCAAGTGTTACTTAAGGAACATGTGGAGCTTAAAATCCTTTAGTCTTGTGATGAGCTTAAAGCCTGCTCTTTCTATCCGCTGGGAGCTCCAAGAGAGAGCCAGCATGGGAGCCCATAGATGAACAGACCTGCAAATGCAGAAGGTCCCTGGGCTTTCCCTTTGGTTTCAGTTCTCACAGAATCCAGCCTGCATTCCTTCATGTGTTTCCATGGGTTTTTATCCCTATTTTCATTTTCCTGAAAAATTTAAAAACTTTTTATTGACATATAATCAACACATTTTCACAAAGTGAACTCACCCATGTAATTGGCACCTAGACTGAGACAGAGATGGAGAGAGAGAGAGAGAGCGCGTGAGCGTGCTTTCACCTGGACCAGAACACTCCATAGGTCCCCTCCCTTCCCAGTGGTTGTCATATGTAGTAATAGTTCGTGTCCTCTCATTGCTCTGTGGAGCTCCATTGTATGAATGTACCATAGCCTATTTGACATTCTACAGTTGATGCACATTTGAGTTGTTTCCAGTTTTCGGCTATTATGAATAAAACAGCTACGAATGTTTATTTACATGTTTTTAAGTGAAGATGTTGATGCATTTCTGTTGAGTATATACATAGGAGTGGAATTGCTGGGTCTTAAGGTATATTTAGCTGGAATAGATTCTGCTAACAAATTTGCCAAAGTGGTTGAACTAATTTGCACTCCCATCAGCAGAGTATAAAGCTCCTGCTTCTTCATATCACTCCAAGCACTGGATATAGTGTCTTTTTAAATTAAGCATTCTGATGTGTATAAAGTAGTACTGCCTATGGTTTTAACTTGTATTTTCCTAATGATTAATAAATCTGATTCCTTTTTACATATTTATTGACTACCTCAATATGGTAAAGTACCTGTTCAAGCTCTTTTTCCATTTTTTTTTTCAATGAGGTTATCTATCTTTTCAAAAATTGTTTAATTGGGAATCTTATATTTTTTGGATATGAGTCCTTTGTCAGATATATGTATTTCAATGTATGCATATATTCAGCATATGTAAATGCATGCATTTCAATTATCCTCTCTGGCTCTATGATTTGCCTTTTCAATCCCTTAATAATGTTTTGTTCTGAACATACATTTCTAGTCCAATTTATCTTATTTTTTCTATAATTAGGGTTTTTATATCATGCTTTGAAATGTTTACCTACCCTATGGTCATAAACATATTTCCTTCTGAAAATTCTATTGCTTTTGTTTTCATATTTAGGTCTATAATTTATTGGGAGTTGACTTTTATGTCTAGTATTAGGTCATGTTCAAGATTCACTTTCTTTCCCTTGACTGTCAATATCCAGTACTATGTATAAAAAAGGTCACCTTTTACCCACAGCACGGCAGTGTCTCCTTTGTACCAAATCAAGTTACTGTAAATGTTTGTATTTATTTCTGGGATCTCTGTTCTGCTTGACCATTCTATTTATCAACCTCCATTTTTTTTGTTTTTTTTTTAGATGGAGTCTTGCTCTGTCGCCCAGGCTGGAATGCAGTGGGGCTATCTCAGCTCACTGCAAGCTCTGCCTCCTGGGTTCATGGCATTCTCCTGCCTCAGCCTCCCGAGTAGCTGGGACTATAGGTCCCAGCTAATTTTTTTGTATTTTTAGTAGAAATACAAAAATACAAACCATGCCACCATGCCCGGCTAATTTCTTTGTATTTTTAGTAGAGACGGGGTTTCACCATGTTAGCCAGGATGGTCTCAATCTCCTGACCTTGTGAGCCACCCGACTTGGCCTCCCAAAGTGTTGGGATTATAGGCGTGAGCCACCGTACCCGGCCAGTTTTTTTAAACGAGAGAAAATATTACAGATGCAGTTAAAATCTCATGTCCCCATATTAACTAATTTCTTATGTTCTCTTTTAATAGTTATCCATGATCCTGAACTTTATTCCTATGGGTAATTACATTTTTACCATACATATATATGTGTCCATAAAAATATCATAGTTTTATATGATTTAAAATTTTTAATGTGATATTATGCATGTAATATATTTTTGACTTACTATTTCATGTCAACATAATCGTTTGAGATATAACCATGTAGATAGATGAAGTTCTTTTTCATTCATTTAAATTTTAACTCATATAT
>NW_012109919.1:6759617-6806927 GCF_000951045.1 Mandrillus leucophaeus | reverse complement strand
ACCATGCCTGAACCCTCTGGGGTGGGCTCCCGGACTGCCCCAGCCTCCCTGACGAGGGCTGACCCCTGCTCCATGGCACCAGGTCCCATCAACTGCTCAGGGGCTGACTCTTATACACATCTAGATGTGTATAAGAGACAGGACCTCAAGTGGCCTGCCTTGGTTTGACTCTCAAAGTGCTGGGATTATAGGCGTGAGCTATTGCACCTGGCCCAGCTTTTCTCTTCTTAATAAACAATTAGTGTGTTTTAACTATGTTTGACTATTACAAACAATGCTGCACTACAAATTATATGCATCTTCTTATATGTGAGCTCTTTCAAAGATAGTAATCTAGAAAGAAAAATGGCAGGCGGAAGTGTATTTGTACCTTCAACTTTTATACATATTGCAAATTACTTTCCAAATTAGATGTACCAATTTATGCTCATGAATATAGTATGGGACTTCACCTAGTCACATTGAGAAGTGACAACGTGCTAGCAGCCCTCACTCTCAGCACCTCCTTGGCCTCCGCCTCCACTCTGACAGCGCTTGAGAAGCCCTTCAGCCTGCCACTGCACTGTGGGAGCCCCTCCCTGGGCTGGCCGAGGCTGGAGCTGGCTCCCTCCCCTTGTGGGGTAGTGTGGAGGGAGTGGCATGGGCGGAAACTGGGGCTGCGCTCGGCACTCACAGGCCAGCGGGAGTTCTGGCGGGCACGGGCACAGGCTTGGCAGGCCCTGCACTTGGAGCCGCTGGCGGGCGCCACCAGCCCAGGGCAGTGAGGGGCTTAGCACTGGGGCCAGCAGCTGCAGAGGGTGGGCGGGGTCCCCTGGCAGTGCTGGCCCACGGGCACTGTGCTGGAGTTCTCACCGGGCCTCAGCTGACTCCCTGCGTGCAGGTCTTGGGACCTGCAGCCCACCATGCCTGAACCCTCTGGGGTGGGCTCCCGGACTGCCCCAGCCTCCCTGACGAGGGCTGACCCCTGCTCCATGGCACCAGGTCCCATCAACTGGTCAGGGGCTGAGGAGTGTAGGTGCACTGCAGGGGACTGGCAAGCAGCGACACCCCCGCCTGCCCCCCGCAGGATCCACTAGGTGAAGCCAGCTGGCTTCCTGAGTCTGTTGGAGACTTGGAGAACTTTTATATCCAGCTAAGGGATCGTAAACACACCAATCAGCACTCTGTGTCTAGCTCAGGGTTTGTAAATGCACCAATCAGCACTCTGTGAAAATGGGCCAATCAACTCTCTGTAAAATGGAGCAATCAGCAGGATGTGGGTGGGGCCAGATAAAGTAATAAAAGCAGACTACCCCAGTCAGCAGTGGCAACTCTCTGGGGTACCTTTCCATGCTGTGGAAGCTTTGTTCTTTCGCTCTTTACAATAAGTCTTGCTGCTGCTTAGTTTTTGGGTTCATGTTGCCTTTATGAGCTGTTAACACTGCCTGGAAAGGTCTGCAGTTTCACTGCCGAAGACAGCGAGACCACAAACCCACGGGGAAGAAGGAACAACTCTAGACCCGCCGCTGTTAAGAGCTGTAACACTCACGGCAAAGGTCTGCAGCTTCACTCCTGAAGTCAGCGAGATGATGAACCCACCAGAAGGAAAAAGCTTCAGACACACTTGAACGACTGAAGGAACAAACTCCAGACTACCATCCTTAAGAACTGTAACACTCAGGGCAAGGGTCCGCGGCTTCATTCCTGAAGTCAGCGAGACCGAGAACACACCAATTTTGGACACAACATGTTCACCAATGCCTGTTTTTGTTAGATGCTTTAATTTTTTTCTGATCTGATATGTGTGAACGGAAACCCTATTATTTTAAATTGCATTTGCTTGTTGAAGAAAGATTTAGCAAGTTTTCGTATGTTTACTGATGATTTGGGTTTTCTCTTTGTATTATCACTTACGTTTCTTACTCTCCTAGAAGTTTGTCTCTTACCAATTTGAGGATGTTGAAGAATAAAGGTTCATTTTGAATTGTAGACTTAACAATTTTCAGAAGCGTTTTTGTTGAAAACTGCGGAGTAGAAACAAAAGAACAGGCACTTATTTAAACACAGTTATGTGCATTATAGCAATTATCCTGTCTATGGAGTTGTGTTTTCTAGTTTGATTACTATAGTTTCTAGTTCAAAGAGTTCTAGTTATTTTTATGTGACTGTCTTTGTTTAATAATTTTTTTTTGTTGGATATTATCCCTTCATTTTTCTCTTTGATCAGACTTAAATACTTATTTTAAACTCTTTGGTAGAGCATTTAACTTTGGATTTGTTCGTATTCCATTAGCTGTTCCTGTTAAATATATTTGCTTGTATATTTTATATATTTTGTAATTTTGGAGTGTCAACTCATTTGAGTACTAGGACCGTTTTGTTTTTTTCTCTCTCCCTTTCTTCCCCTCGCACGATTGCGCCTTCCCATAGAGAGGTAGAAATGGAAAGTTATTCAGCGAAAAATGTATATGTAAGGAATCCATGATGGCAATTAGAAAAGAGACACTGATATTACAGAAATTAGTACACAAAAATCTATTTGTGTTATCGAAATCAGGCTGGAGTAAATGTTAAAATTTGTAGTATTGGGGGAAATTCGGAATCTCTCCCAGTTTTCTTTTTAGTGAACTTCCAGTGGTTTCAACAAAGGAAGAACATGACAATAATTTTGAGTACCATGTTATAAATAATTTACAGATATACAGTGCTTCTCCACTTAACTCCTCAGCCACTATCCTTCTCTACTCTGGGAAGGGAAAGGCAACCTCTAGACTTTTTAAATGTCCTGGCCAAAGATGAAGAAGCCAAGAAGCCCCTATGCAGCAGGATGGGCAAGGTTTTAGCGTCACCACACTGTGTTTGACTCTGCCATTTACTGACTTAACTTTCAAATGTATAGCAGGAATTTGTATAATAACATACTTTTAAAATTAAATTACATGTTATATAATATATAATTTATAAAGACAAATATATAATATAACGTATATTATCTATAAAATTTTTATTTACAATAGCTTGTAACTTTATAATTTTAACAATAATTTCAAACCTAAGGCAGGAATTTTTAAGAGAAGAAACAGACTGAAACATCATGTGAAGGCTGTATGCGATGGTAATTGTAAAGCACTCACGCTGGACGATTCTGTAAACTTCTCTAGGTCTTCTCATTTTTGAAAGTATAAACAGGATCTAAATTACATTCTGTTTTAAAGGTTAAGTGAAATAACCAAGTCTATGGAAGTGCATCGTAAACTGAGAAACGATTCAAATATAGGAGAAACTTTTCCTCGTCTAAACTAACATGACTGTTGCTCTCCTACCCTGATTTATTTTCTTCACAGTATTTATCACTACAAAAATTGATTTATGCAAGTTTATTATCTTCCTCCCAGAGGGAAGAAAATTTATTTACTTTTAGAATCTCTGGTTATGTAGTAAGTATTCAACAAAAATTTACAGAATGAATGAATTCTAGGTGATGCTTATTGTTATGTTATTATCGCATGAACTGTATTATTTCAATTCTTGTACCTTTACACTAGTAACCTCAACTCTTTCTAAGAGCATACATCTTTTTCTAAGAGCCTAATACATACATTTCTATATTCTTCAAGCGCTGTGTTAAGATTCACTAATTTCTGCATTCATTCAATATACATCGAGTGGGTGTTGCAAGATTCTCATAAGTCCTTTACTCCTGTGATGTCAGTATCCCTGAGATATTTTCTTAGCATCAGGCAATCACACAGGGTTGGAAACCCAGGCTACTTGTCAAACTACCTCTCTGCATAATGAACTGGACTGGAGAATTAAATATGGCAACTTTCACATTTAACTGTATAAGAAAGGCACTGTGATCTGTCGATTTGCATGGAGATGTTTACTTTTTCTTCCATTCCTAGTACTGAAGTTATCAGTTTCGAGCCATTTCCAATTCTAGGCTTTTACTGATTTGCAGTGTTGTCTGCTTACTCAGTAACCTTTTTGATAATTACATCAAATGTTATCAAGCATTGCAATCAATGGTTTTTTAAATCACCATTATAATTCTTACATTGAATGTTACTTAGAACAAGCTTTGTCTTTTATCTACAATGAACTACAACTTCATAAATATTTACCTTCTTGGGAAAATTGCCATTGCTAAATAAGATAACATGGTACATTAATAAACTTACTGTGAAATCTTCATTTATTCCTTGAGAGGAAAAAAATTAAATTGAAGAAAACACATAGAAATTGCCATTAGAGTCAAGACTACTCACTGTTTCCCAAGCACGATATGGCATTTCCTACCTCCATAATATTGTCTTGGTTTATTATTTGTTCACGCACTTCCCTGGACCTCAAAATGCTCTTTTTCTGTATCTTGTCTACTGGCCATTCATAGTTCAATTCAAATGTCTCCTTCTCCAGAAATTTTTGTCCCATACTTCAACTGGAATTAGTTTCTTTTTCCCTTAAAATTATATAGCTCTTCCAAAAACTAAAAAAAAAAAAATTCATTGAAGAATTTTTTCTGGGCAAAAACGTAGGGAATTTGTGTTGTCTAACTACATCATACATTTCAGGTACAATTGACTCTTTTACAACGTGGGGGTTAAGGCACTGATCCCCTATGCAGCCAAAAATATGTGTATAACTTTTGACTCTCTGAAAATTTAATTACTAATAGCGTACTGTTGAGTGAAAGCCTTCCTGATAACCTAGACAGTCGATTGACACATATTTTGTGTGTTATATGTATTGTATACTGTGTTTTTATAATAAAGGAAGCAAAAGAAATGAAAATATTAAGAAAATCATAAGGAATAGAAAATATATTTACTATTTACTAAGTGGAAATGGATCATCATAAAGGTCTTTATCCATATCATCTTCATGTTGAGTAGGCTGAGCAGGAGGAAGAGGAAAGGTTGGTCTTGTCTCAGGAGAGGCAGAGGTAGAAGAGGAGGTAGAAGGGGACACAGGATTGGGAGGCCGAAGTGGGTGGATTACAAGGTCAGGAGTTCAAGACCAGGCTGGCCAAGATGGTGAAACCCCATCTCTACTAAAAATACAAAAATTAGCTGGGCGTGGTAGTGGGTGCCTGTAAGCCCAGCTACTTGGGAGGCTGAGGCAGAGAATTGCTTGAACCCAGGAGGTGGAGGTTGCAGTGAGCAGAGATTGCGCCACTGCACTCCAGCCTGGGTGACAGACTGAGACTCTATCTCAAAACAAAACAATACAAAAACACACACACAGAAAGGGACACAGGAGAGGCAAGCATGATTAATATACTTTAAAGAAATACATAGTAATTTCTGTCTGACATTTTTGCTTTTTCATTTCTCTAAAAAATGTTTCTATATGATACCAATTCTTCCACAGTTTGCTGCAGTTACTGCCCCTGTATCATTGAAGGGTTCATGTAGTAAAAGAAACCAAAAGCAGTCTGGAATAATCAGATCCCTCCTGCCAGTTGTCTAATGTCAATATGTTTTCTGGCACTGCTTCTTCTATGTCTTCTTCCTCATCGTCTGATACTGGTTCTGAAGCACTTATCTCTTTTAAGTCCTCTGGTTTGGTGTCTATTAGCTCTTAAATTTCTCCAAGATCTGTATCTTGAAACTCTTCACTCCCCACCTTTTTTTGTCATATCCACAATCTCTTTCATGATTTTCTTGATTGGCTTTGTCATAAATCCTGTGAGGTCATGTACAAAATCTGGACATACTTTTCTCCAGCAGGAATTTATAGTTTTGGGTTTGATGACTTTCATGGTTTTCTATAAGAACAATGTCATCTTCAATGGTGCAATCCTTTCAGACTTCCATGATGTTCTCTCTATCAGGGTTCTTTTTCATAGCATTGACAATGTTTTCCCTAGAGTTTCATGTGTTATAAGCCTTAAAAGTCTTTATGGTTCCCTGATAATAGAGGCTGAATTGGATACATTGTGTTTGGGAGCAAATATACCACTTCGATCCCTTTAGTGTTGAACTCATGAGGTTCTGGGTGGCCAGGGATATTGTCCAATATCAAAAGAACTTTAAAAGGCAATCTCTTACTGCCAAGGTACTTCCTGACTTCAGAGACAAAGCATCAATGGAACCAATCCAGATAAAGGACTCTCATTGTCCAGTCCTCCTTATTGTACAACCAAAAGATGGGCAGCTGTTGTTTATCTTTTTCCTTCAATGCTCAGGGGTTAGCAGCTTTATATAAGAGAGAAAGGCAGTCCTGATCATCAACCCTATTGCATTTTCACAAAACAGTAGAGAGCCTATCCCTTCCTGCCTTAAATCCTGGAATTTGTTTCTCTTCCTGTTAAGTGTCCATTGTGGCATTTTGTTTTTTCCAGGTAGGGTACTTATATCTGCATTAAAAACCTATTCAGGCAGATATCATTTCACCTCAATAATTTTCTTAATGACATCTAGGAACTCATCTAATGACACTTGGTTGGCAGAAGCTTATCTTGACATTTTTTTAAAGGCAAATGTCTTCCTAAAATTATCAAACCATCCTTTGCTGGCATCAAATTCTCCAGCTTTAGATAAAATAGACTAGTGTCTACCTGTATGTCATTCATTTATTACATATCTAACTTTTTCTTACTTTTTTGATATTTCTAGGCTATACAGTGAATCTGTGAATTTTTTCAAATTGTCACAAACCTATAAAATCTTTTTCAATATAACTATTGAAAAAAATCCACATGTAAGTGGACTCATCCAGTTCAAACTCATGTGGTTCAAGGGTCAACGGTACAGCATTATGCGTCTCCAAGGTACCCATGATAGCAATACTCAGAATAGAAAAATCTAAAGTTTTTGAAATGACCATGGGGATTTGTTTGTGAAGCATTTTGCTAATCATGAAGTGACCACATGTCCCTGTTTGTTTCCTATCACCCTTGAAATTGTCCTGGTTTGGAGCTGTGTCATATGGTCACTTTACTGACGCATGAGCTATAGCCTTTATTTTACAGTATTGTTTAGTTGATAAGCTGCATATTGTAGAGTTAGAAGTTATGTCATTCCATAGGCCCTCTCGGTGTGAGATTTTCATGACTCACCCCTCTGGGCCACACAGCAAGGCCCTTATTCCCTCTGTATTGTAAATTACAGAAGCCCGCAGCTATTCAATTGTATATTTTAGCACCCTTGAGGTAAACTTTGATGCTTCCATCTCTGCACTGTTTCCCAGAGATACCCACCCTGGATCCCTCTAATAGTTTATCCTATTGACAGAGTGGAGCTTTTTGAATTGTTCATTGATCACGTTCTTCATTTATGGTACATTAAATCAACATGGCCATTTTTCACTTCCTTCTTGTTACAGAATTACACAGTCACATCCTTGGCCCTGAAGCTTTGTAGAAACTTCCACTAGAGTTAGTTGATTTCTCTGCTCCATTGATGTTGATTTCCTCCATGTATCTTGCTGGGGTTCATGTAACACTAGTGTGCTACACGTCAATTCACCATGCTTGTGTGGTTTGCTTGCCTTTTATACTCTTATGCAATGCCCGTGAGGAAAGCCTGCCTACCTCTCCACCCTAGACCCAGAATAAAAACACCAAAGCTGATTTGAAACCAACAGGTTCAGCCTAAGTCAGCTGAACTGCAACCAACCTATAGGCATGTAAGCATGAAAATTAAATTTTCAGTTTTAAGTCACTGAGATTTTGAGGTTGTCTTGAAACAAAATATTGACTAACCATTCCTTATTCCCCAGTCCCTTGCTTAAAATGTTCACTAATTTCTCCTTGCTTAAAAGGTTGTGGCTCACAGGACTGATATGGTTTGGCCCCAAACTCTCTCTTCTCTTCAGACACTGGCTTCTTTTCAGTTCTTGTACTCTCTACCTTTCCTCCTACCACTTGCCTTCTGAATTTCTGCCACTGGATATTTACACATCTGTCCTCTCTACCTAGAACTTTGTCCCTTCTCATCTTTTCCCAATTAATTTTTCATCCTCCTGTTTTTAGTTTAAGAATCAAGAATCTTAACCTTTTCTTGGCCCACCCCAAAACAGTAAAATATTTCTGTTGTTGGTGCTTGTGGTTGCAAGCACCCCTCCTTTGTACACTTGTTAGTGGTGCCACAAGCTATGTGACTATTGATGAGTGTAGATCTTCCTCACTAGTCTGTAACTTGCTGAGGTCAGAGGTCTGAGTATTTTTTGTAACTCTTCTATCCCTAGTACTGAGCACAGTGCCAGGTGTAGACAAAGAGCTCAATTAACATTTGCTGAATGGATCGAATTGATAGTTATGCTCCCTGGTAGGCATCCTGTCTCATTCATGTCCACACTCGGCCTTAGCCTCATTGCCTAGAGATAGGATTGAGAATAGATTTGGCACTGGTGATTTTGAATAGTAATGAAGTTTTTCTACCAGCTGATTCAAAATGCTCAATTTACTATCACTTATCAAATTGTTATTAAATCCTGTAAGGGTGTTTTACCTTAAATGACCACGAATAGGTAGAACCTTTGAAACACTATGAAAATCAAAGATCTTAGAGGCAGCATGTCTCTCTTTTAAAGTCCAGTTCACCATTCATTAGCAAGAAAAATTAGCAAGAGTTGTTTATCTCTCCTAGCCCCAGTTTCCAGTGAAGCCCACTTCTCAAGGCCACTGGGAGTGTTTTGTGGGAGAGAATGCAAATGAAAGAACACATTGTGAACTGTGAAATGCTGTCTGGTGTAAGCTATCTGCAGTAGTCTAGGGTGTTCTGGTGAGATTACACCTTTCTCCCATCCTCAGTTAAACTTTCTGTTTAATTTGCATTTTTAGAGTGATTGAATCTTACTTTTGATGCCAGCCTTTTTGTTGTTGTTGGTTTTTTTTGTTTTTGTTTTTTGTCTTTTTTTTTTTCTTTTAGAAGAACGAGTGGCCTCAGCATTGTCATCTAAGAAATGATGACTTTAGATTAAGAGAATACTGGAGGGAATAGGAGCTTAGGGTTGGAGAGCCAGTTGTGTGGCTGCTGCTCTGTCGTAGGAGCTCTGCTTATCACTGGGCCTTGGAGCAAGTTAGCCCAGCACAGAGAACTTGTCTTTCTTTTTTTTTCATTTCCTGCTTCAGCTCCACGTGGAGAGAAGGTGCACCTAGGGTCTGTGTGATGACTCCCATATCCCTGGCAAGGTAAGCTGCTCTCTGACTCACATGATTCACTGATTGGTGCCACTGGGTGGCTAAGACTTGGCTACCAGCTTGAGTCTCCCCAGTCAGTTTTTAAAAAACTTTTCGCCTTCTCACTTGGATGGTCTCAACACCCAGGACAAAAGTTGCCACTGAACCTTTAATTACTGGAGGATATTTTCCTCTCTGGGAAGAAAGCATAGACCTCCAAATTTAATCCTCTGTTTGGCAGCCAGTGCACAAGCTTTTCCGTTAATTAATCTTTCATGTCATTAATTGTCTGTCTGTGTGATGACAGGGAAAGGAGGTAAACACTGTTTGAAAATCAATTGAATTCTCATCTGAACCAGCATTTGGTTTTCTGAGTAGATAAAAACAATTACAAGCCTTTTACTGGCTGGGCTTCCAGGGTCCAGCTGATAAGCTTATTGAACCAAAATAATATTCAGGCAACAATCTCTGTTTGCAGATGTGCTAACTGGAGATTTTCTTCACCATCAGTGTCCCCTTTGAAACTGGCTCATTGGTTTGATGAGGAGCAGGGATGAGATCAGAAAGCCAGTGTCATAGGGCCACAGTTTTCTTCCCCATACTAATTTATTTCTGTTCGCATTGATTTTGCCACCATGGTCTATTTGAATCGGCATCTCTAAGAAATGATGTCTGATCTTAAATATGATCCAGATATACTCTTCTTCTAAAGTCCCATTCCAAGCAGACTGAAGGTGGAGCCATTTTGGGGCTACCTGCTTTGCCTACAATCACGGTAGGGACTTAGTGTGGTATAGAGTAGTGGTTTGCAAAGTGGGGGTCCTGGGCCAGCCAGGTCAGCACTCCCTGGAAGCCTGTTAGAAATGCACACCCTTAGGTTCTCTCCCAATTACTGAATCAGAGGTTCAGAAATTGGGGCCCAGGATTTGCATTTTAAGAAGATTTCCAGAAGATTCTAAGATGGACCATTTGGGAACCACTCTTACAGAGCAAGGCTGTGTTCACTGAGGAGATCAGCTGGATGAGGAGAAGTGTAACAGGTGACTTGCTTTCATGGGGTGACTCCACTTGACACCCTAATAAAATGTTGTGAGAAGTAAATTACTTTTTCCTGGCCTCACATGCCCCTGGAACATTTGGCTTTGAGCAGCTCCTGAACTCTGAGAGTAGAAATGGTCACCTTAATTTCCTCAATTTCTGATGTCATTCTTAGTTTACCGAAGTAAGTAATGAGGGCCAGGGAGCTAGTCTGTAAAGAAAGAGGACGTAGAGGGTGAGGCGAGTTGCTCCATGCGAGGGAGAAAATTCTCCCAGGTTGAAAACGGCACTGTGCTGAGGAAAGGGAAGGGAGTTAGGGTCAATCTCGGAATATTGTAATATTCCCCAGCCTATGTGAAAGGCCCACAAAGAAGCCATGGCTGTTCTGCTGACTGACAGTGGAGAGCTGGAAGATGAGCTACTGCCCTCTGGACGGGAGATGCAAACACCTGAGTCTTCCTCTTCTGTGGGGGCCACAGAAACTTAGCAAATTAATTCTGGAAGGGAGCAGACAGAAAGTCCATGAGAACCAACTGTTCTCTCAGATGAGGAAACCAAGACTCAGAGTTTACTTCAATGTTGTTATAGTTCTCCCTAAATTCCTTCTCTAGGCTTGCTGAACCATGTTTACATTGAGTCTTTGTGAACGTCTCAGGACCCAGTGCCAATATTGCATTTGCAATCCTTAACCAGCTAGGACATAATGCTTAAGGCTCCCAACAGGCAGGGGCAAGAGCCATATAGATCTCTCTTACAGGTTGATGATGGAGAAGTTTGGGCACAGGCAATAATTTCAGTATTTACCTATTTTGGGCAAACTGTTAGAGAGCTAAGAACTGTTGGGTGTTCCAGGACAGAGTGTTGAATGGGATAAGTTAATAGCAAATGAGAATAGGCATCTTTTTAAAAAAAATATTTTAAGTTCCAGGGTATATGCACAGGACATGCAGGTTTGTTACATAGGTAAATGTGTGCCATGATGGTTTTCTGCACCCAGTTATTAAGCCCCACATATATTAGCTATTATTCTGGATGCTCTCCCTCCTCCTACCCCACACCCGACAGGCCCCAGTGTGTTGTTCCCCTCCCCGTGTCTGTGTGCTCTCATTGTTCAGCTTCCACTTACAAGTGAGGACAAGTGATGTTTGGTTTTTCTCTTCCTGCATTAGTTTGCTGAGGATAATGGTTTCCAGCTCCATCCCTGTTGCTGCAAAGGACCTGATCTCGTTCCTTTTAATGGCTGCATAATAATCCTTGGTGTGTGTGTGTACCGCATTTTCTTTATTCAGTCCATCATCGACGGGCATTTGGGTTGATTCCATGTCTTTGCTCTTGTGAATAGTGCTGCAATGAACATATGTATGCATGTATCTTTATAATAGAATGATCTATATTCCTTTGGGTATATAACCAGTAATGGGATTGCTGGATCAAGTAGTATTTCTGGTTTAGGTCTTTGAGGAATCACCACACTGTCTTCCACAATGGTTGAACTAATTTGCAGTCCCACCAACAGTATAAAAGTGTTCCTATCTCTTCATAACCTCACCAGCATCTGTTGTTTCTTGACTTTTTAGTAATTGTCATTCAGCTTTATATGCTGCTAAACTCAGAATCTTGAAATTCTTCTTATTATACGCCTCCTTTTTCTCTTCCTTCATCTCTTGATTTCTCCCTCTTCTTTTTTCTCCTCCCCTTTCTTCTTTTTTAATTGCAAAAGATTTTCTTGGATACAAATAGAGAAGGATAAGATCTCTATATTACCTCTCTTGCAGGAAATAAATTATTCTTGCCTTATGTTTATGTAACTCATTAAACTTTTTGCATGAAAGCCCACTTAAATAAAGGAGTCCTGTGGCAAATTATTTTTTTAAAGCTAAGAAAAAAATTTATAAACATCTGTGTATGTTACAGAGAGCGTTTGCTTTGTTTGCACAGTACCATGTTAACTGAAATGTGTAAATATCGGAACCATGTCCTCAATTTGCATGGTCCTGTGGTACTTGATGGCAGTTCTGAAGCTGGGGTGATCTTTCAGACATAGGCCTTTGCGCCCCCACATTGACTAGTTGCTGGGAAAGGCTATCCTTGAGACAAAGCATAATGTGAAAAGAGCAAGATCTAGAGGGCCGAGAGCAACTCCTGGAGAAGTCACAGGTGAACTGTCAGCAGGAAATACACCTGGGCTGCTGGCTCTACAAAGACCTATGTCTGAAAGATCAAACAGAGCTGAGAGTTTAATGGGACTCTGCTGCATCCTCAGATAGAAGCATCCTTCCTTGGGGAACCAGGACTTTTAGGCCCAAGAGCATTCATTTGTGAATATGGAAGGGAAAAACTCCTCACATAGCTCACTGGGAATGATGATAAACAAATTTGTTCCTTCTATTTTTTAGTTCTCAGACCTGTTCTGCCTATTGGAAGACAGAACCATACAATGGATTTAGGGTGCACACTAGGCCTTGGAGTGCAATGCCCATTTTTGTGGGTATCATTTCCAAACCATTTACTGTGCCTTCAAAAGATTTTTTTTTTTTTTTTGAGCCGGAGTCTCGCTCTGTCGCCCAAGCTGGAGTGCAGTGGTGCAATCTCAGCTCACTGCAAGTTCTGCCTCCCGGGTTCACGCCATTCTCCTGCCTCAGCCTCCCGAGTAGCTGGGACTACAGGCACCCGCCACCACGCCCGGCTAATTTTTTTGTATTTTTTAGTAGAGATGCAGTTTCACTGTGTTAGCCAGGGTGGTCTCGATCTCCTGACCTCATGATCCGCCGCCTTGGCCTCCCAGAGTCCTGGGATTACAGGCATGAGCCACTGCGCCTGGCCCAGAGGGTTTTTCTATAGCTCTATCATGCCGGTGTTTTCTAGGTGGTGTGGCATAAGTTACCTAGGTACTATGATTATGCATCAACTGCCTTGCCTCCTTTGCTGTAAAATGAGGCTCTGGTTTAATAAAACCTTGATGAAGATCCTATATTTGTGGACCAAATACTGAATTAGCCCTCCATATACTGATGCTGCTGAGACCCTGCAGTTTAGAAGGACAAACCCATACTCAGAATGTGTCACCTTCACTTAACATAAACTGCTGTCCCTTCTAGAATGAAAGAGGCCCAATGTCATCAGCTTGCTACCAAGTGGCTAGTTGGTCTCTTTGAATAACAGTGCCATCTTGGGAGCTCAGCATCAGTCTCTGTAGCCAGCAGATTAAACATTCCACAGTAACTGTAGCAAGAACAGCAATAGTGAGTGGTAGCCCATGCTGGTGGACCCATGCAGGGTTTCCATTCCTGCCTTTTGACTGCTGTCTTCATTTAGCCATTGTGCCAGCACAGGGGTAGTTGGTTGATGACTGAAGCTAGCTTACATCAACTGGCATCAAATCAACTGGCTTACATCAAATGGACAATTTTTGTCCATGTGGTTGTTTAGTGTCTTCCATGATGGATGGTTTTTTGCTGAGAATTAATCCTCCATGCAAAGATCTCACTCTGTGTCCAATCCCATAGGTTCATTCACATGTCTGTGGGTTCCCAACCAACTAGCCCAGGCGTTTGCCACTGCCATATTCATCCAAACTTCACCTGGTCTTTAAGAAGGAGGTGTAAATCGCAGGGTCTCACTCCTTTCCAATCAGCGTCCTGGAGTTAGTTTAACAGACTTTCCGGGGTTGGATTTCTACCTTCTCTGGAGCGCCACTGCAGTTATAATTGATTTTGAGACTGATCCTCAGCGTGGCTATAGGAGATGAGCATCTCTTTATATGCTGCCAAGAGGACCCTTAGGCTTCCATAATTTGTCATAAATTAGTAATTAAATCATTGTCACCTTTTTCTTTTCTTACACTGATGCATCAGGAGTCTCAGCAACAATTTTCAACTTCATTGTCTTTATGTTTGCTATTTTTCCTGAAACCCTCAAGTACCTGTGTTAATATGCCCACCAGTAATTCCTTTCCATCTGTGCTCTATTCCAGTTCACCACTAGTGAAAGTTCGTTGTTGTTGTTGTTGTTTTTGTTGTTTTTCGAGATGGAGTCTCGCTCTGTCGCCCAGGCTGGAGTGCAATGGCGCAATCTCAGCTCACTGCAACCTCCGCCTCCTGGGTTCAACCGATTCTCCTGCCTCAGCTTCCTGAGTAGCTGGGACTACAGGCACCTGCCACCACGCCCAGCTAATTTTTGTATTTTTAGTAGAGATGGGGTTTCACCATGTTGGCCAGGCTGGTCTCAGACTCCTGACCTCAAGTAATCCACCCGCCTTGGCCTCCAGTGCTGAGATTACAGGTGTGAGCCACCGTGCCCAGCCCCAGTGAAAGTTTTAACAGTAATCCTGCTACAGCCTGTAGGGGGCTACCAGTTCCACCCCAACTACCAGTGACGTGATCCTCGTTGTCAGCTAGCTGGCAAATGATGCAACTCTAAAATCTCATTTTAGATTCTGTTTCCTAGGACTGATCTCAGCACCAATGCTATATTGGCTTCCCTGGGAAAGGGACTCCTCCCTAAGACTCTGAACTGAGCATTTGTGTGTGATTGGGCTATTGGGGGTCCTCTCAGCAACCTTACCTGGAAGGAAGTGAGGGAAGTAGGATTGGGTGAGGAGAGAGGTTGGAACTGCAATGCAGGTGCAACAGGTAGTACCCCAGAAGGAAAATCAGAGTAGTATTACCAGAAGAAAGTGGGATGATTGCTGGACAGCCAAAAGTAACGAATGTCTAACAGCTATGTTTTCCCTAGGGAGTATTTTCTTTCCTTGAGAAGCATATTTTCTGTAGATGAGATATATGAATATATATCAACTCTTCCATATATCCCAGTCCAGGCAATTCTTCCATAAATCTCATAACCTCTTAGGATGATTCACATTTAACAACTACTGTTATGTGTGTTCGTGGATGTCTCTCTCTTTTTTTCTCTTCTTATTTACATATCGAGCCACCCTTTGGATTTCAATAGAAGTAAACCACTTCACATTGAAGTTTTTCTATTTACTTGTTTTTGCTTATGGAGGAAGACTCTCTAAGTTAATTATGCTTGCTTTTCCAAGAGACTAATATGCTCTCAGTCTGGGATAATTAGGCAGTCTAATTAACCTTAAAAAAAGCAAAACATAGCTTTATAGTGGTTATAGCCCCTTCATTAAGTTGGTTTGGCTTGTCTTAACTGGCACAGTTAATATTGCTTATTTGCATATCATTTCCCATGGTATTTAGCACTATAACTTGTAATGAAAACACATTTTAGAGTACACTGGAGATTGACTTAATGGAATTGACTATATTACAAGCAGAGATTCTTCCAATGGGCCATAGCTCTATCTTCATATTTACTGCAAGGCACTTAAAGGTACAATTTCAAGTGGGAAAAGCTTTTCGTGTAATCATTTTTTAATAATTAGCTTAGGAATAATTTGGAAGCTATCACTTGCAGCACTTTAATAATGTAAAGTAAGCTATTTCTGGAAATGTTAATGGAAAGCAAGCTCCTTGGAGATTGTGGAGAGTTAAAAGATCTGTAAGAATGGCTATTAATTATGGCCCAAAGCCCTCTTTCTGTTATTAGGGAACACAGTTATAAAGCAAGATAATGCTGTGTTCAGATTTCACAGCACCTCTCCCATTAGACACAGGGATATTCTCAAATGGCATGAAATTTAGGCATTGGTAAAAGCAGGCTTCTCTACCTGTATCCCTGTTGTGACTGCCTGCAATTTTCTTTGACTTAATGAGGGGATATGCAACAAATACTTGGAATTAAGTTAGCAAATATATTCAAGCATTCCGGTATTGAAACAACTAAAATAACTATATTTTTCAAGACCTGTTTTTTCTTCTACTATATGAAAGAAGAACACACATTTCACAGTATCAGTGCAGAAATGCACAGACCAGAATCCATGTTAACACTTTGGTGTCACCTGTCGACTTATGGCAGGACTGAGTGTTCTCAGCCTCAACTCTGCCCTCTTCTCAACACCCCTCATCTCAACCCATCCAATCATTTTGAGAGTTACATTTGACATGCCTTGTAAATGTGCCCACTACATCCTGTCTTTTCTTTCCAGGGCATTTCCTATATATGTACATTTGTGTTAGAACAGGAGTTTCCAGAAAATGGATGGCTTTCTTTGCGTCTTGTTTTGCCTGGAAGCAGGAGAGTGTATTCTGCTGTTGGCAGGGTGTCTCCAGCCTTGGTTTTTCTGCATCTTGGCTCTGATATCATCATGATCACAGATGGCATATAACAGGGCAATTTTTTTTTTTTTTTTTTTTTGAGACGGAGTCTCACTCTGTTGCCCAGGCTGGAGTGCAGTGGTGCGATCTTGGCTCACTGCAACCTCCACCTCCCAGGTTCAAGTGATTCTTCTGCCTTAGCCTTCTGAGTAGGTGGGACTACAGGTGCGTGCCACCACACCCACATGATTTTTGTATTTTTAGTAGAGACAGGGTTTCACCGTGTTAGCCAGGATGGTCTCGATCTACTGACCTCGTGACCCACCCACCTCGGCCTCCCAAAGTGCTGGGATTATAGGCCTGAGCTGCTTCACCTGGCCTAACGGAGCTATTTTTATTCAGTGCTTCCAATCCTAAGTCAGGCCTGCTTGTGTCAGAAAAATGCACCAAGCATTAGCTAGAGGTTTAACATTTTGCATGAAAAATACATTATGGTTTAAGAGAGAGCTTACAAGAAACTTACAATTTTCGTTTTAGTTGTGAAGACAGAAAGGAGAAAGGGATTGGCAACAGCTTTCGGACTGTTCTGCTTACCTCCTCCTCCAACTATTTTCGTACGAAATTACTGTGAATCCTTCTTTCATACATGTTTTGATCTGATATTTATCTTCTTCATGGGTATGCTTTTTTAAAGAAGAGAGCTGCTTTAGAATCAACTCATATTTGTTCTTTCTTTCATCTACTTAGTTGCACCGAAGACACACCAAAAACTAATTAGAGTTAGTTATTTGAAAACATTTCTAACAAGCTTGCCAACAACGGCATTGTCTAGTCTTATTGCAGACATGTCAGTGGCTGTACATGTGTGAAATTAAGTCGATTGGGCTGGATTCTTCCCTGTCTGCCTGTTTTTATCTTTGGACCACATTCCCCATCATACAACACACGAAAAGCCACTATCAAGGGCTTACTGTAATACCTGTGACACTTTTAGTGTTCCTTTGATGGTTCTTCAAATGCTCTGTTAGCAGGGATCAGAAAGTCAGATTTAATAGCCTATGAGATTTATCCCAAGCAAGTGAAATTCAACTGAAAAAAATCCTAATCTTGGCTGTGAAGAATGAATGTGTGGCTGTGGGACACAGATTTTGCTGGGAGAAAAGGGCCCTATGGTATCATACCCAGAGCAGTTACAGCACCCGCTGCAGGACCACACATCAGTGTGCAGTCTATGTTAGAACGAAGAGTGGCTTAGGAGAGAAATGAGAGATGAAAAACTGAAAATGCCAGTTCATCAATTACTATCAAGAAAGCGCTAATTTCAGAGTCCTTCCAAACATTTTTTTGGTAGTTGTTATTTTAAAACCAATAGGTACTACTCCTTGGTATTGTTTGACTAAAGAAGTAAGAATATATGAAAAATACCAAAAAAATCAGTTGTTGAGATTGTAGATACATATTTACACATTCATCCATTCAGTACAGGTATGTTTAACACCTGCTATTTCCAGGTGCTGAAAGTCTTATAGTGAGTAAGATAGGTCTCTACTTTCATGGAGTTGAGTCCACCGAAGAAGAAAAACAATGAGGAACAAATAAACAATATTGGTTCATCCAATATTTATAAATTAAAAAAATATAAATTTTAGCATCTACTAGGGTTCTCTAAATTATCTTATTTATATATTTATTTGTATGTTGGTTGAACATACAAAAAAGGTTGGCTGAACATACAAGTAAATGTATAAGTAAGATAATTGAGAGCACCTAGTAGATGCTAAATAAATAATTGTGAACTAAATGCCGTAAGAAATAAAACCTTGATGTGATAAAGAAATGTAAAAGTAGGGAATAGTGACACACTATCTCCAGAGCAGACAGCTGCTGCTAAGGTGTCCATTACTCGTGCATTTGTGGAACACAAACCATAAAATGAAAATAAAAACTGGGAAAAAGTCTATATTGCTGAAGAGCACTTGATTGGCTGTAATCTCTTTTCAAGGATTTAGAACTTTCCTCTAACAAATGTCTTCATTCTTTTCTCAAGAAAGACAAACAGTAAGAAATTTTGTTAAACACAGTCATACACATCAGGTTCTGCACATGTAAGAAGACCATTATGACCTGGTGCCTGTCTTCCAGGAGTTGAATCAGCTACACAAAATCACAATTGCAAAATAACAAATGAGAGCTATACGTAGGAGATGCAAAAAGAATTGAACACTCTCAAAAATTATAAATGTCGAACTGGGGTATATGTGAACTGTTGTCACAGTCAACTTGTCAGAAAGGAATTACAGCTACTGGGGTCATAGTATAAATGCACCGTGCTCATAATCACATTAATCCAGAAGCCTAATGCATCTTTCCTAAAATATCAGGGAACTTCTGTAGCTTATGGCAGTCAACAGCATCATAATGTACAAATTCATTTCCTCAAGGCAATAAAGAAGGAATGGTCCAAACTTGAGGATCCTGATATTTCTTCACAAGAAGAAGTTGATGTAGCTGATATCAGGGCCTCAAGGTGCAGGGTTGGCCTGAACATTTGGGGCAAGAAGACAGAGTCCCACAATCCATATATCTGTTTATCAACAAGCTATATATTACAGTAACAATTTGACAAATATGCCATCATTTTGATGAAATATGTGCACAGCTATGTTTTTATTTGACTCAAAGTTGACAAAGTATCCAGTACAACTAAACTTAATCTTAATTATTGCATATATGTAGGTGGTGTTTTGATGGGCTAGTGATGTTTGCATAAGCAATTGTTTTATTTTGCAAAATGTTGCTCAGCCAACATATACAACTGTTGTGAACACTACATTAATTTGTAAAAGCTGCTGGAATAAAACATCAAGACCAAAAAGAAGCAAAACATTGGACACTTGGCATTATTAGGAAATGACAACTCATATATGTTCAAGAGCCCATTGCATTCATATCTGAGAAGTCAGATGAGACAAGTTAATTATTTTGTCTTTCCCTTTACCCAAGTGTTCCTACCTGTCAAATCTTCACCATACTCCAAAGCAGTGCATCTCCAGCTTCAGGAATGATGTAACCCAAAAAGTTTCACAGCGTTTATAAGCAGTTCCTTTTTGTCTAGGACATGCAATAAGAGACGTGAAAAAGCATTTTTCTTGAACCCAAATGGTGTAAGTCATTTGCTAGTGGATCTTAGGGTTATGAGTTTATCTATGCAAATGCTGAGTGCCAGATCCAAGTGGCAGAGATGACCACGTATTTTGTAACAAATATGGCTTTGGGTGTGTTTGTACCATGTAGATCCCTCTGAAGAATGGGCTATAGAGCAAAGGTCCCTCTTTCATGATTTAAGGGGCCTAACGGGATACTGACTTACTTGGCACGATGTCAAGGCAGTCTCATGCTATAGGTATTAAGACAATTGAGAAATATCAGGGTCACTACAATTTGCTGTGTGCTAAATATTCATATATAACCCAGTTATTGAGTAATACATTTTGACAAGTGTTCAGTTCTCTTTGAATCATTCTGTATAAGGAAGGATCCAGTCCAGAGGAGGTAATGACGAAATGTCTGTGGGAAGGTGGGGAGCTTTCTTAAAGGGCATGACCCTTGGAGTGCTTTTTGAAGGAGTAGAAGTTAGCCAGGTGGGACAAGTTTGGAAGGGCTTTCCTGGCAAAAGAAAAAAAGAACATACAAGGCACTGAGGTATGCTAATACTGTATGTCCAAGCAACGGCAGGTAGTTTGATATGGTTGGGTATAGGAGAAGGGGCTGGGAGAGAAAGATGAAGGCTAACTTCATTGTCCAAGTAGGAGAAGATGAATCCTGAATGAAATCAGAGGCCAGGGAAATGCAGCAGAGGGGACCGAATGAGAGGTGTTAGATATAAGAGGCTCTGGGGTTCTGGCTGGAAAAGTCTGTTCTATAGTGTAATGTGCTCTGGCCTTTGGTGAAGGCAGTATGGGTTTAGCAAGATTGCGATTAACAGATGTTTCGGTGCATGCAAGTGTGACCTTGCCTTAAGCCCTTGCCAGTAAGGTCCAGTATGACTCAGCATCTTAATCAGGAGAATGTACTGTTCATTCATAGCACAGGCGCAAGGCATGAATGGAATTTTTCAAAGGCAGCAGAACCTCCTACGAGGCCGCCTTCATGTGCTCATTCTGGAATGAAAAATTAATAACCTCCTAGAATCATTCATTATGAGATTTGAGTAAAGAAAAGATAATTAAATCTTTAAGTCATGGCCTTGCTGATTCCTCTGGTGCAGAATGATTAAGATCAGCTGGTCAAGGGCATAGGAAGGGCTCCCACCTCCCCAGAGGGGAAGCTCCACTCCGCCTCCACCGCCTGAGTGCTCAGCTTAGGATGGCTTTCAGGAGACCTGGAGGGAATTATCAGACCTGAAGTGCTGCCAGTGAGGGTGCTTTTAACCACAGTGCTGCCCCAATGCCGTGCAGCCTGGATTCTCAGCAGCACCAAGGGTCTTAGCTTCCCTTTAGAGCTTTGAGTAACTCGCTCTCTTTTCATATCTCATTTACTATGTCACATTTGAATGATTTTCTATGCCTTTTTCAAATCTAAAGTATAATCAAGGCAAGTTGAGAACTGCATAAAGCACCGTGGCTATGACTCTGAATACAAAAAGAATAGAAAGAAAGAAAAGGAAATAGTAGAATGTCAAAAGAGGAACTATTGGAAAGACCCATCAAATGTTGATATTCTTCTAGATTCTTTCCCATCGGTGCCAAGGATTTTTGTAAAGACTTTAACAACCTTTCTTTTATTCCATAAATCCCAATGAGATGGTTCATTCCGAGGAGTGGGGTGGCCCTTTGTGTGTTGTGCTTGCAAGCTGCTTTTACTGCTCTCATTGAGCAATTTGTAGGGATAGAAGAGGGAGAGAGCACCTCCTTCTTCATTTCCCAGAAACTCCCTCTCTTATCTCCCTATAGACAGATTTGCTGAAAACTCCCTGACTCCTTTCACTTTTTCAATCAATCCCCTTAGGGCTGGGTGCATGTTATAAAACACTCTCCCTATCCCAGAGAAGTGTGGGGCTTAGAAGAAGTGTGGTATTCTTTTGCTGGAGCAGCCTTAACAGAGTACCACAGCCTGAGTGGCTTCAACAACAGATTTATTTTCTCATACTTCTGGGGGCTGGAATCCAAGATGAAAGGGTCAGTATGGGCCGGATGCAGTGGCTCACACCTTTCATCCCAACACTTTGAGAGGCCAAGGTGGGCAGATCACCTGAAGTCAGGAGTTCGAAGCCAGCCTGGCCTAAATGGTGAAACCTTGTCTCTATAAAAAATACAAAAATTAGCTGGGCATAGTGACGTGCACCTGTAATCTCAGCTACTCAGGAGTCTGAGGCAGGAGAATCACTTGAACCCGGCAAACAGAGGTTGCAGCGAGACGAGATCACGCCACTGCACTCCAGCCTGGGCGACAGAACGAGACTCCTTGTTAAAAAAAAAAAAAAAAAGAAAAAGAAGGTTTGAAAGGGTCAGTACGTTGGATTTCTTCTGAGACCTGTCTCCTTGGCTTGTAGATGGCTCCTTCTCCCTTTGTCTTTACATGGTCTTCCCTTGGTATCCATCTGTGTCCTCATCACCCCTCCTTATAAGGATACCAGTCATATCGGATGAGAGCCCAACCTAATGATTTCATTTTAACTTAATTACCTTTATAGAGATTCTATCTCAAAATAGTCATATCCTGAGGCACTAGGGGTTAGGACTTCAACTAATGAATTTTGGAAGAGACACAATTCAGCCTCAAACAATACCTATTGGTTCTCTTTTTTTCTCCCTTTCTCTGAAGTCTGTGTTGATGTAAAGAGTTGGGCTTGGTCCTTTGGGATAATTCCACAGCCCTCACTTTATCCTTGAGACACAACTATCACTGTGTTTCTCCCCATACCAGCTCAACTCTCTCCCTACAACTGAGGTTTTATCTCATGGTCTTGTCTGGGGGAAAGTTTCTTCTTTTGAGGCTCCAGTTGTTTTTGGGGGGGTTGTGGTGGCCAATTAATGTTCACTATTAACTTTTTGGGGCTTACTCCTATGTTGTCAGCCTCTTTTACCTCTCGTGGCTGAGTCATCCCAATAGCAACCACCAGTCAATACTCCCACATTGGGAGCCTTGGCTTCCTCGGCGTCCTGTTAAGCCCACACACTCTTGACTGGACCAGGGCTGGGTTCTAGATCTAGCAGTCTTCTTCAAGGCTTGCTGTATGTGGAGGAACAAATTTCCCCTGCCTGCTAGCCACTTCCCATGCCTCAGGGAGTCAATACTAGCTTGTCATTTGGCTTCCAAGATCCTAGTTCTAAAGTATAAGCCAAGAAATCAGAAAGTTGTCAGGGGAGTTTGGATAAAAAAATGTTTGCTTTTAAATATAAACTTATCTTCTGTTCTCTGCTTCATTATACCCTCTTCGCTATTTTTTACTAAAGAAGCAAAGAGAGGCTGTGTGAAGTGGCTCATGCCTGTAATCCCAGCACTTTGGATTGCTTGAGCCCCAAAGTTTGAGGCTGCAGTGAGCCAAGATCATGCCACTGCATTCCAGCCTGGGCAACAGAGTGAGACTCTATCTTAATAGTAATAATAAGCCAGGCATGGGTGGCACAGGTCTGTATGTAGTCCCAGCTACAAGGGAGGCTGAAGTGGGAGGATCACTTGAGGCCAAGAGCTTGAGGCTGCAGTGAGCTGAGATGGCTCTGGTGCACTCCAGCCCGGGTGACAGAGTGAGACCCTGTCTCAACAAACAAAAAAAGCAGGCAGACTGTCACATGCATTTTCTTGTTGGTGAATAACAATGTGTGGATGGCACTCTGCCTGTGTGGGTCCAATATCTTAGAACTATCTGGCAACTTGAATAATAGAAAATAATAGTAAAGGTAGGGTGTAGTGGCTCATGTCTGTAATCCCAGCACTTTGGGAAGCTGAGGCAGGTGGATCACAAGGTCAGGAGATCGAGACCATCCTGGCCAACATAGTGAAACCCCATCTCTACTAAAAATACAAAAATTATCTGGGTGTGGTGGCGTGTGCCTGTAGTCCCAGCTACTCAAGAGGCTGAGGTGGGAGAATCGCTTGAACCTGGGAGGCGGAGGTTGCAGTGAGCTGAGATCATGCCACTGCACTCCAACCTGGATGACAGAGAGAGACTCCATCTCAAAAAATAAATAAAAGTACTGTAAGAAGACCTGGCTGGGCATGATGGCTTTTGCCTGTAATTCCAGCATTTTGCGAAGCCGAGGCGGCTGATCACGAGGTCAGGAGTTCGAGACCAACCTGACCAACATGGTAAAACCCCTGTCTCTACTAAAAATACAAAAATTAGCCAGGCATGTTGGCAGGCACCTGTGATCCCAGCTACTTGGGAGGCTGAGGCAGGAGAATCACTGGAACCCAGGAAGCAGAGGATGTGGTGAGCCAAGATTGTACCACTGTACTCCAGCTTGGGTGACAGAGTAAGACTCTGTCTCAAAAAAAAAAAAAAAAAGACCTGTGTCCCAGCCAGCTCCAGCTTTGCCCCTTACTGGTTACGTGACTTGGGATAGTTCATTTTGCCTTGATGATCCTACACCTCTTCACCTATAAAATAGAATCAATAATGCTTGCCTTTTCTCAGTTGTTTTGAGTCCCTGAAAATCTTTGCTAACGATAAGTACTAATGGACTAATAAAACTATGTTTTTAAAATATATATTTACAATGGAACCAACTGTCATAAATAGAGTATGGGAAGAGGGGAAGGGCTGAAAGGGAAACAGTGAATTATTATCTTAAGAAATTCTTACCTTTGCAAGAAACAAGCTTTAGAAATTACAAGGGCAGACAGATTGAATCAGGAGTCCCTACAAAAGCAATCAAGATCAAATGAACTATAATTATGGTAATCAGTTCGTGAACTTTAATGCCATGTTCCTAATTTCAAATATTATGAAGTCCTGTATAGTGAATCAATCTGTCATTACAAAGATAATAAAATTTTCATGTCTGATGGGATGTATTCTGTTTGACTGAAAATTTGTCATTCTTTTGCATCAGCAGCCTCTTTAGGGTCACCATTTTAAAATTTTAATTAAAGCAAATGAATCCTGTGAATACTAATACATATGTTTTAAAATAATAGATTAATATAACAAGTTATGCTTCTATAACTTCCCTTTGAATTTCTCCATGAAGGCTACTTCCTCCAAGAAGCCCTCCTCACCCCCATGTTAAATCAGGTTTTCTGGTTCTAGAGATCCATGGTGAGCTGGAGCTTTTGAGCTGCAACAAATCTCAATCTATGTTTGATTTTGTGGCTCTTTACTGTTTGTGTCCTATAGCTTAGCCTGGAAGTCTCAGGAGGGCAGAGGGTGTGACTGTGTCATCCACATGGTCTACTATATGGCACTTAGAGTTAAATCCACACTCCTCCCCGGGGCCTCTGAGGCGCCATGTAAATTGACCCGTCCTTTCCATCCCATCCCTCTTTCTGTGCCTCACAATCCCTGGCATATTTTCACTTCTGGCCCTTTCTACTTGATGCTTTCTCTGCTGGGAACTCTTCCTCCAGATTTTGCCTGGCTGTTTTCCATGCAAAATGTCATCCAAATGTCACTGCCTCAGTAAGGCTTTCTCTGATCTAACATATTGGAATTAGAATTCCCCTTCCCAGACACTCTTAATCTCATTTCTCTCTTGTATTTTATTTAGTACACTTGTCACTGTATGAATTATCTTTCTTATGTATGCATGTTATTACGTGTGTGTATATTTGCATATTTATTACTTGTGTTCTCTCTAAGATCTAAGATCTCTGAGTTTAAAGCCCCATCTTATTTGACTTGTTAACTTCTGTATCATCAAAGACTAAAAGGCAGCCAATAAATACCTGTTATATGAATGAATAAATAAATGGTCAGGAGATGTTCAAAGGTATATACATTGGATAAATGAAACAATCAACTTTATTATAACATTTATTTAATATATATTTTTTAACTTATGATCCTTGTTTTGGCATCACATAAAAACAGGGTTCTTCTAATTTCCTCACTAAAGTTTGTCTTCAGAAGTTCTGTTCTTGGGAAGGGTCTACTGTAAGCCATTGTTCTAGGATGTTCCTCACATGGCTTATTTGTGTGGCGAAACAAAGATTAACATCAATGCCTTTGGGGCCACGCAGTGGTTCCAAATGGATTCATTGTGGTTGTGGGTTTCATGTTTACCCGCTGAGCCATGCCCTCTGCATTCCTCTTTTCTTATGACATCTGGGGCCACTTGGTCCTCAGCTGAAGACATGGTCCTGCCTAGACTCTGAGATAAATCCTTTCTGTAAGGAGTGGAGGTTTAAAGAGCTCTAATCCATCACTCTGGATCCCAGAACTAAGTCAAGCTTTCCATACAGATTTTCTTGACTTTGAGGGCCAGTCTGGTCTTGGCTTCTTCAAAGATTTCATTACTTTGCTGTGTTCACATAATTCACCACTGCACTCCATAGAAACTTCCTGAAGTTAGTGCTTTCTAGGAGTGTCTCTGGATGTTCTTCTGTAGTGCCTGCATGTCTTACTTGTTCCACAGTTGCCCATATTTACTTCCATCACAGTACTTCCACAGCAAATTCCATTGTATTCCCAGGTATTTAAAATTTCCTTTGTTTTGGCATTATTTCAATACCAGTAATCATATTTAAACATGTTACCCTTCTAACAAATCTGGCTAAACATGTTTCATATGACTTAAATTTCTATCTTTATTTTATATACATGTAGGGAGTATCTGCATTGGATTCAATGTTCTGAGGGGTTTTTGTTTCTTTGTTTCTTTAGTAACAGCTTTATTGAGATACAATTTTGTGTAGTAAGGAATTTGGCCTCACCTCCAGGAAGGTCTGAATTTTGTCCTGGGCCCTGGGAAGTACTGTCTAAAACCTGAGTGATAAGGCTATTCATGGTGGGTCTGATGGTTTATACTAAGGTGAAGTGTGACTCAGGGTGAAGTGTGGTCATGCCAGAAAATCCAACCAAGTGATGAGAGGGTCAAGGATCTGAACTGTGTGATATCATCCCCATCTCTGGAAGGGAAGCAGAGCAGGAGATTGAGTTCAGCCATATGAAAAATGATTCAATCCATTATGCTGACATAATAAAGCTCCAATAAAAATTCTGGACACCAAATCTTGGGTGAACTTCTCGGGTTGGCAATACGACATGTGTGTGGTAACACATCAAAGGTGGGAAGGTAACACATTTCTGAGGATGATGAAAGCACCACCTTTAGAAGTCTCCCAGATATCACCCTGCTTCTTCTCTTCCTTTGGCTGGTTCTAGTTTGTATTCATGAATTATAATAAAACAATAAGTACAATGCTTTCTTCAGTTCTGTGAGTTATTCTAGTGAATTATCAAACCTGAGGATAATCACGGGGAAACCCTAATTTGTAGCCAGCTGCTCTGTTAGGGCAGCCTTGGGGACCCCCAAATTTGTGGGTGGTATCTGAAGTGACAACAACCTTTGGGGGACTATTTCCTTAGACTGTGTAGTTTGTCTAAATTGCCTTGCATATTCATATACCACAAAGTTCACCTTTTAAAAGTATTATTTGGTGATTTTTAGTATATGCACAAAGTTGTGTGTGAATTACTATTTAATTTCAGAACTTTTTAATCACCCCTGAGAGGATCTGTGTGCTCCCTCCCCATTCCTTCTTCCCTCTCACCTGCAGCCCCTGGAAACCCCTAATACATTTTCTGTCTCTATGAAATTGTCTATTCTGGACATTTTATATAAATGGAATCAAACAATATGGGGTTCTTTGTGCCTGGCTTCTTTCACATAGCATAATGCTTCCAAGGTTCATCCATATGGTATCATGGATCAGAACTTCATTCCTTTTTGTGGCTGAATAATATTCCACTGTGTGGATATAAACTATTTTGTTTATCTGTTAATCAGCTGATAAACATTTAGACTGTTTCTACAATCAACTACTATGAATAGTGCTACTATGAACATTCATGCATAAGTTTTTGAGTGGACATATGTTTTCAATTCTCTTGGATATATACTGAGTAGTGGATCATACATGGTAATTCTATGTTTAACCTTTTCAGGAGTCACCAAACTGCTTACTAAAGTGGCTTCCTTATTTCCCATTCCCACCAGCAATGTATGAGGGTTCCAGTTTCTCCACAGTTCCACCAACACTTGTTATTATCTGCCTTTTTCAGTCTAGCCCTCCCAGTGAGTGAAGAGGCATCTCATGGTCATTTTAATTTGCATTTCCTTAATGACAAATGATGTTAAGCATCTTTTCATGTGTTTATCTGCCATGTGTATATCTTCTTTGGAAAAGTCACTCTGCAGTTCCTTTGTCCATAATTGTGAAGGTGAATTTCTGGATCATCAATTCTGTTCTATGCACCTGTATGTCTATTTCATGCTAACACCATGCTGGCTTGATTATTATAGCTTTATAGTAAATTTTGAAATAGCAAAGGGTGAGTTGTTCAACTTTGTTTTTCTTTTTCTACATTGTTTTGGCTGTTTTTTTATTTCTTGAATTCCCAAAGAATTTTAGGATCAGCCTGTCAATTTCTGAAAAAAAGTAATCTATTATAGAGATTATGTTGAATCAGCAGATCAATTTGATGATTATTGTCATCTTAACAATATTAAGTTGTCTGATTTGTGAACAAGAAAGTTCTCTTCATATACATGTATCTTCTTTAGTTTTTTCTTCAAAATGTTTTTATTTTTCAGATTACAAGTCTTACACTTTTTTGCTTAAATTTATCCCTAAGTATTTTCTTGTTTTTGATAATATTGTAAATGATTTTTAAAATTTTATTTTTATTTATTGCTAGTGTATAGAAATATAACTGATTTTTGTATTTTGCTCTTGTATCTACAGCGAATGTTAACAATATATTTTATTGTTTGGAAAGCCCATATAGGCCATGAATCCCCTGAAGCAGAGACTGTTCTGTTTGTGCTATACATTTAGAACATAGATCAGTGACAAGGATGTAGTTAGTAAAAAATGGTACCTATTAAATGAAGAAGCATTTATTGAATCCTTTACATCTTTAAGGCACCCTATGAGAGGCTATGGGGAATCAAAGGGATATAAATGCATAGCTTAAAACTTGTAAATTATATTTTGCTTAATAAGAACACTGAATAAAATTATCATGACCACTTATCTCCTTTCCATGATGCGTTACTCATAATGTCATGCTACTTCTTTTGGACTGCATTTGCTATGCCTCTTCTGAGACATCTAATAATTTTATGCACTTGGGTTTTCTGGTCCTACGTGTGCACTAATTAAAACACTATTGTCTTGATTTGCTGCCAGTCTTGGTATCATTTACATTTTTAAATAGACTTATAAAAGGTAATGCTTGACTAGACTGCTGTATTAGTCCATTTTGCATTGATATAAAGGAATACGAGACTTGGTAATTGATCAAGAAAAGAGGGATAGTGTGAAAAGAGGGAAGTGTCATGCCAGCATCTACTTCTAGTTCGAGACTCAGGAAACTTCCAACGTGGCAGAAAGTAAAAGAGAACAGGCATCACCTGGTGAGAGAGGGATCAAGACAGGGTGGGGAAGAGTCATGCTCTTTTAAATGACCAGCTCTCGTGTGGACTAACAGAGTGGGAACTCACTTATTACCGAGGGAAAGACACCAAGCCACTCATGAGAGATCTGCCGCTGTGAGACCCAAACACCTCCCATTAGGCTCTACCTCCAATATTGTGGATCACATTTCAACATGGGGTTTGGAAGGCAGACATATCCAAACTATATCAACTGCTAAGGTCCCTTTAACTCTAACCTTCCAAGAATATTAAAAGACTGGAACATCAGATACGGTTGCACTGCAGTCCAGAGTGCATTTTTTTCCAGGAGGGCTATCTCTTAGTTTTGGAATCATGCAGTGTAATAAACCATCTGCTTTATCTGTAAACCTGACTACTATTGACTGTACTTGTCCTTGATATACCTGTCATTCTGCAACCTTCCCAGGGCCAACACATTGGGGATTATGTTGGCCCGTCCTGAGCATCATGTTGAAAACTTCTCAGTAATGGCAGAAAATGTGTCTCTATAAACATAGTGTATTTTCTTTAATGCTTGTAGAAGATGTATGTGTGACATATGTTTCTCATCAAATATCTAATTAATTTGTTCTATTTAGATATCTTAATACCTTCCAGTAAAAATGAATTAGTATTTGAAGAAAAAACTTGGACAGTAAAGCCAGCTTCATCAAATTCTTTTAAAATAAGAGGCAGATCGTTGGCTTGATGAGATCTTTCATACATTCTAGAATTATAGGGCCTAATTTTCAATTTTCTGTTTCTATTCTGAGTACCAAATCTTCAAGCCAAATGTGACATAATTTGTCATAGAAAATAAAGTCACTGCATTAACTTAGACAGCATTTTATCTCCTAGTGACCACAGAGGGGTATCCTTGAGAACTTATCAGTGTCAGCACCCTCTGAACATTACATTGGCAAAAGTCTTTGTATCATAAGTGAAGAGATATACAGTCATGTGAATGAATACGTGTTGAAGGAGGAGTGATATGGTTTGGCCCAAATCTGATCTTGAATTGTAGCTTTCATAATTCCCATGTGTCGTGGGAGGGGCCTGGTGGGAGGTAATTGAATCACAGGGGCAGATCATTCCCATGCTGTTCTCGTGATAGTCTCAGTAAGTCTCACAAGCTCTGATAGTTTTATAATGGGCAGTTCCCCTGCACGTGCTCTCTTGACTGCCGCCATGTAAATAAGATGTGCCTTTGTTTCTCCTTTGCCTTCTGCCGTGATTGTGAGGCCTCCCCACCCGTGTGGAACAGTGAGTCAGTTAAATCTCTTTCCTTTATAAATTACCCAATCTCAGGTATGCCTGTATTAGCAGCATGAGAAAAGACTAATACAAGGGAGCAATATTCAAACTGTAATCAAGATTTTCTGGAAGTCATCTTACAGAGGCAGTATGGAGTGGATACTAATGCAATTTAGCCATCCAAAATCTCATTACTTGTGTGTACTCTGGAGAAAACCTGTGGAAATAGATGGTTTCAGTCATGAAAGCACAAAATAAGAAGAGTACTAGGTCATGGGGAGTATTATATGTCTACACCTAGTAGTTAGTTGAGCTCAGTCAAGCGACATAATCAGCATGTTTTCCTTGATTAAATTATTTCCACAAAATGTGGAAGTTTCTCAAGTATCCCTAATTAATTTTTTGGAATTCTGGAATCCTGTTCAAATACGCCTTTGTTCCTGAGAGATGAAGCCACTCTCAGTGTTCCAACAAGTTCTACATGATAGCTAGATTTGGGACTGTGGTGAGTTCACCTTGCATGTTCTGTCTGAGCCACTGTCTGGCTTGCATGAGGTGTTATTTGATCTGATTTTATTCACCTGGATCTATGTCAAAGCACAGGACACTGCTAGAAAAAAATTGAGTGGCCAGGCACATTTGTCTTCTATACTCCTAACATATAAGTTCTGTGTCAATTCCTTATCCCCAGGCTCTTTTCGTCGCCTGAAAATGCATTCTGCCAGTTTGCAAAATCTTCCTTGGGAAAAGACGCTTAAGTGGCTTTGTCACGGTGTGAATGGCTGATACTGTACAATATCATCTTGCCATGTTCACGTTGTTATACTATGGACTAGAATGAATGACATTGGAAGTTTTGACATCAACAAGCTATGCATATTGTAGTAGACGCTTTGGGTGTGTACTTGTGTTTATTCACTCATCTTCTGATGCATGGGAGAGTGACATTTCTCTGCCCCCTTTGCAGTTGGAGTTTTGTGACAAGTTCTGACAATGGGCTGTGTAAAAATATTATCTGCACCTTCTGAGACAAAACATTTTGTGCTAGAGCAAAATCCTCCAGAACTCCCTTCCTCTTTGGAGGCAACAGAGGAAGTTTCATTTTCATTTATCTCATCAAAATGGCAGTCTCTCCAACATCCTAGTTCCCTGAGAGATTTCCTGGAGCAGAGCCCTTCACTGGTACCATTTTGTACCATTTTTTATATGGACCATGACAAAGAAATTCATCTTTCTTGTATTTACTGCTGAGAATTCAGAGTTTGTTACCACAGTATAATTTGGACCAGTGCCATCTAATAAAAATATAATGTGAATCATTTAAGTAATTATAAATTATCTAGTAGCCTCATTACAAAAGTGAAGAGAACCAGGTGACATTAATTTCAATATTTTACTTAATGTCACATATCTGAAATATTATCATTTAAACATGTAATTAATATAATCACTAATGAGATATCTTAAGTCGTTTTTCATTATACTAAGTCTTTAAAGCCAGATATGTATTTTGTCCTTACACCTCATCTCATTTTGCATCAGACACATTTCCAGGGCTCAAACTCTACAGGTGACTATTTAGGTGGTGCTGTATTGGACAATGCAGATCTACACCATCCTTACTAAATGTATACATTGTATAAGTGTAAATTTATAAATAAATTATGAATCAGGGATTATTTAATAATAATCCAGCGTTATTTTTATAAAAATTAAGGATGTGTTGTTCTTTTTCTTTTTGAGAAGGAGTCTTGCTCTGTTGCCCAGGCTGGAGTGCGGTGGCATGATCCTGGCTTACTGCAAGCTCTGTCTCCCGGGTACATGCCATTATCCTGCCTCAGCCTCCTAAGTAGCTGGGACTACAGATGCTTGCCACCACATCTGGCTAATTTTTTGTATTTTTAGTAGAGACAGAGTTTCAGTGGATTAGCCAGGCTTGTCTCGATCTCTTGACTTCGTGATCTGCCCACCTTGGCCTTCTAAAGTGCTGTGATTACAGGCGTGAGCCACCGCGCCCGGCCGGATGCGTTCTTTCATTATTATTATTAATCTCTGGATATTTATCTTTGCTTTGTATTTCTTCCCACCTATTTAGGAGCTGTAAGGCTGCCTTTGCTGTGTTAATCACAAACTACAGCTTTTCTGAGGGTGTCTGGAATTACGTCACACTGTGATGTGAATATATAGAGAGAACATTTTGTTGGGTGCCTCAGGATTAGGTAGTTTTACACACTGGTGTGTTAGGCTGTTTACCCTGCAGGGAAGGCCACCAGGTAATAACATCCAATTCATACAGGCACCTCCTGTGATAGTGACTCTTCATCCCTTCTATTCTCTGGAGGTTAAAAGAAGAGAGAAAACAGAAAAAGACTTGAGTTCTTGAAACATTGCTTTCAATTTAGTTCAATATATATGTATGTTAGTTCAGATTCCCCTAAAAGCAGACTCTGAGACATAATTTAGGTACGAATAATTTATTGGGGCTGCATAGAGCATGGGGAGTGATACAGGGAAGAAAAGGCAGAAAATAGAGTGTGCTCTCTAAAGTCAGCTGCCACTGTGGACTTCTGGTAGTTGATCCTGAAAGGAGAGTATAGAACATGGCGTTGAACCCAAGAGTTGGACTTGAAATGAACCCAACTGAGGGCAAGAGAACTGGGGAATTTATACTCCAACTCTTGAGAGTCATTGGTTGGTTGTGGGCTGCTCCTATGAGGTGTCAGTTCCCTGACACTGCTGGCCAACAGCCCCAGAGATGTCAGCGCTCACATTTGGAACTCCTCCAGACACATGAAGCAATATGTTTGATGAATACAGGTGAGCTCTCTGATAGGACTTTCATTCAATATTGGGTGAAATCAAAATCATAGAATTACAGATTTGCATTTGACTGACCTCCAAAGGAAGAGTTTCAGACAAGAGATTTAATGCAATGTCACAAATTTAGGCTGTAAGGGGGGCATAGTTTTGAGTGTAACTGCTATTCTGCAATGAGGAAACAGGAGCTTTATGGATAAACATGGCCCGAGGTCATAACACTTGAGAAAAAGAAAGGCAGGAGGCATCATTGCACATAGGCAATGATTTTGCAGCTACACAGACATAAAGAGAAGCTGGCAGCTGCTTCTGGGCGTCATGGTGGATTGGCTTCTTAATGGATAACCCGCATGCTCTACAGAGGCTACTCAGAGATGATTGAACTCCAGAGACTGACTCACACTATGCACAGAACATCCACTTAGCTGGAGAGCCAGCTGCTAATTTGCCAAGGACATTTCCTCCTTGATGAAGTTTACAGCGTCATTCTAATCAGTCATATCTTTTTCTCTAAAAGGACTCCATAATTAGATTAGTGTTAACACCTTGACTTTATAGATGGAGGACTGGGAAACACCCTAGTCCTACATTGGCGCATCTGAAAACTATCTTTCGGGTGGGGGCCACTTCTTTGTCAAAACTCATTCATTTTATATTTAAGACAATATTAAATATTGAAAGCATGATAATTAATCTCTTTGTTCCTAAATTATAAAGATATATCCTGTTTGGAATTGTAGCTCCCTATGTAAGGTATATGAATATCTTTATGTAAGGTAAAGAATGTAAGGTATATGAATATCTTTATGTAAGGTATATGTAAGGTATATGAATATCTTTATGTAAGGTATATGAATATCTTTATGTTGTCAATCCAATGGAAAAGCAAATCAATGTTTTTCTGTATATGTGTCAGATCCAGAGAAATAAATAGAATTCTATTATCAATTATTTATTTACTACCTGCCATTTGTAAGTTTCACACAAAAGGAAGACGGTGGAGGTAAAACAAAAATGAATGAGGAAAGAGTCTTATAACTCAAACTTCAGAAGATCTTGGTCACTCATTCAAAAATATGTATTGTGAATATTCTGTGTCAGATATGAGGCTAGGTGCTGGGGATATTATGATGAACAAGATAGACATGTGCCCTGAGCTGGTGGGGAACAGAGATATGTATAAAATAAATTACAGTACAGTATAGTACCCGAGGTAACAGGGCAGCAAGATATGCCCTGGAGCTCAGAGGTTTTCTCTCTTTGCTTTTAACTACCCCATGGCCAGATTGGATGGGGATTTTAGTGTTATCACCCTGCAGAAAACAAGAGAAATATCCTTCAGTATTTATAGAATGGTGCTTAGCATGTGGCTGAGAGCTGTAATTTAAAAGCCCAAGATTGCAAATTAGTTCTTGCATTAGCACTGGATTCTATTTACTCAGATGGCCAGAAACATCCTATGAGGCCAGTTCTCTAGAACTAGGGAGTGTTCTAGTAATTGCAACCCTGAGCTATGCTGCAATACAAAAGGATTAATAGAGAATAATGTGGACGTATGTTTAAAAAGATAAACATGCTAGGTGAATGTGAAGAATTGTTCTTGCTAGTGTTTGTCATGGAATCCCTGGTTGGGTCTATGTTGTCTTTACACCTGAATACTAGGCTGGGCAAGTCTGATGGACTAGTGGAGCAGGTCCATCAGGAATTTGTTTGCATGAGAGTATCCCAGATAAGAACTTATTTTAAGGCAAAAGAGAGTCAAGCACAACACCCCTTACAGCCAGAGGGCACGAGCAGAGTGATGAGGGCGCGAGCAGAGTGATGAGGGCGCGAGCAGAGTGATGAGGGCGCTTAGTGATACATAACACTTGAGTTAGACTCCAGCTCAGCAACCAAAGAAGGACCCTTGTCTTGGTCATAAGCTGACAAAGGATTTAAAATTAAATATGGCAATACTATTCCACCAAAAATATGTAAGTCAGGGTAAGCCGATACTGCCTTATCAGAGGGTACAGAGGAAGAAGAAGAATTTTCCCTTAAATCACTGTCCAGTTTCGGCATCATGGGGGCCTGATCACTGGTGTGCTATGGAGGAGGAGGTGGTGGAAGTGGCAGCTACATTCAATGCAATTCTTGTTTTAAAATTTTTTTATTGATATGTAGCTGTTGTAAATATTCTTGGAGTACATGTGATATTTTGATACATGCATATAATGTGTAATGATCAAATCAGTGTAATTAGGATATCCATCACCTCAAACATTTATCTTTTCTTTGTGTTGGGAACATTAAAACTCTTCTTTTCTAGCTATTTTGAAATATACAATCAATTATTTTAAACTATAATTTTTCTACCATACTATGGAATAGTAGAACTTATTTTTTCTACCTAACTATATTTTTGTACCCCTTAACCAACTTTTCTTCATCCTCCCCTTCCCTTTTCCCTTCCCAGACTGCAATAACCACCAGTCTACTCTCTACCTCCATGAGATCCACTTTGTTATCTCCCACATGTGAGTGAGAACATGTGATATTTGTCTTTCTGTGCCTGGCTTCCTTCACAGAACGTAATGTAATCCAGTTCCATCCACGTCATTCAATGAAATTCTGCAACATGTGCAGGAAGATGGCAGAAATTTCTCAGCACTAATGGCAAAAGCCCATAGCAGTGGCTGTGTGTGGCAAATGTTGCAGCCAAAATTGGTGGTAGATGGATGACAGTAGCAGTGGTACCTAACAGAGATGTGCGTTCCCTGTGGATTTGGCAGTGATAATCCATGCATGCTGTTAGCCATGTCTCAGAGGACATGAGAGGCACTCACTGGGAACTCCTAAAAACTGTGACTGACAGAGGGGAGGCTTAACAGAAAGTAGAGTTCCCTATGTAAGCAGGAGGAAGCAAGAGCCAGCAAAGTCTGGATGAGAAACCCGGTTCCCATATGATCTTTCAGGTGGATAGACTCAAGAAACTCAAGGCAATTTTTCTCCTCTCTCATCTCCTTCTTAAAAATTATTATTATCCCAGTACTTTAGGAGGCTGAGGCGGGCGGATCACGAGGTCAGGAGATCGAGACAATCCTGGCTAACACGATGAAACCCCAGGCGTGGTGGCGGGCGCCTGTAGTCCCAGCTACTCGGGAAGCTGAGGCAGGAGAATTGTTTGAACCTGGGAGGCGGAGCTTGCAGTGAGCCAAGATGGTGACACTGCGCTCCAGCCTGGGCGACAGAGCAAGACTCCATCTCAAAAAAAAAAAAAAAAAAATTATTATATTTTGGTATTAGTATTTTCAACGTACAAGGAGCTTTTCACTTGGTGCTATTGTCCAGCAGATGAAGGACAGTTTTACTTATATTCATTTGGAATGTCAAGATGACGGCTTTGGCAACATCAAAAATGTTGAGTCAAAAATGAGTGACTCTTGTTTTGAAAGAAATTTTGTCACTCATATATATCTATATATACGTATACATCTTATCTGTATTCACATTCCAAGAAGTGTCACAGCTTTGACGTAGTGGAAAATGATAGTTGTCAAGTCCCTTCAGAGAGTGTTGGGTAAAATCAATAAATCTGTTTCTGTTTCCCTGTAATTATGGTGCCATGATCGGGGAGAAAATCTCCTGAGACTGGAGGGGAGATACTATAGGACCTTCCCATAGTTGTAGTTGACTCCCTGTGGCTCTTTAATCCTGTAACACTTCATTTTCCTTTCTTCCTCTCCACGAGAGTCCATGATTAATTTTGCTATTTTCTGCCAATTTTTTTCCCTAAAATTTGTTGTTTGATTCCCCACCTCCACCATCAAGGATTCCAGATAAATACTGTTTGTTTCATCTTGGAATTGGGACATTTTTCTTTCCTCCCTTAGTCCCTTAATTATAGCATCTAACTCCTTCTTTGGGATAACTTTACCCAGACTAATTCAGTGAGGAGCAATGCAAATGGCTATGCACTTTAGCCATCCCCAGTAGAAAGTGAAAATTACCACATCTGGCTGTTGAATTCAAGAGGGACAAATGTGGGCCTCAGGAGGGGTGAATGTAGGAGAGGGTTAAAATGGAAGCATATCTGAATCCCCCTGGCTGGCAATTGCTCTGAATCCTTGTAGTTGAAAGAGCTACAAAATACGGATTCAACAGCATGGGAAATTGAGAAATTTTCTAGAGGAAAAAAAATAAGTCCCTTTAGCCTGACAATTGTTAACAATTTACTTTGGTAGTTCTGATTATAATCATGAGTAAAAATTCATGAAATAAACAGCTCTTTCAAAACTTGGGAGTGAGGATGAGAATGTTTTTGTTGTTTCGCTAAGTGACTGATATTAGACATTCAGATCACTCTTCTCCACATTCATTTTGTGGGGTTTGAATAGATTCACATAATCTTAACCTGCTGTGTTCTTCACTTGCTAATCTATTCCAACACCAGTGGAATGTTAATGACGATGAAGCCATACACTTTCCATAACCTCTCTATTTGTGCTGTGACAAAATTAAGTACAGTCTGTATTTAATTACCCAGCACTGGACTTCAGCAAGAAAGAATTCAATTTTGTAAAATAACAAATTTTGAGGTAATTGCATGCATAATCAATGCATATTTTATCCATTCCATGGTGATCTTTAGGGCAGGTCATTATTTTGTCTCATTTAAAGAGATGTTACACTTTTAAGGTCATTGTTCTGATAGCCTTAATTAACAGCAAGAAAAATAGGACAGTTTTGTTTGGGGGGCGGGTTTGAGGTTGCCTTTTTGCATTTTGCAGTGAGGACACATAGTTTTGGGGCCAAAGCAGGGTTTTCCCTAGATATCTTTCTTGGCTCGCTTCTCTAGATGAAGTTTGCATTCTGGTAAAAGGTGGTGCATTTTCTGTTTGTCAGAAAAATAATATTATAAAATGGTTTTATTATCCAGAGCTGAGATCAAAATGAGGGCTCAGATGACAAAGGACAACTCCTCTTTGACCCCAGAATATACCTCTATAGTAATAAGGTTACCAGTAGCCATAGGGGAACCAGCTGTTTCCTCACAGGCATTTATCTGGCAGGGAAAATAAAGACAGAGAAATTTTGCCTTTGGCTCTCAGATATTGGTATAGTCTGATGTGGCTGATTTTTCCTCTCAATTTCTATGTGAGTTTTAGCTGTAGCCCTCCAGGTGAAATACTAGAGCATTAACCCCAGAATCTTTCTTTTACTCACTTTTCATCATTCTTCATTCCCTCCTTCTCTAACTGCTCTCAGAGTACACACACAGGATTCCTCTGAAGTCAGGGGAGGACCCTGAAGATAATGTCTTTTTAGTGTGGTTTATTCTGATTCTGAGTCTCTTGAGTAGACAAGACCACTCCCAGTGTTCAAGCTGAGGAATTTTGTCAGACACAAAGCCTGTGAATCCTGGGAAGAGGGATGAGGGGCAGTGAGAAGTCAACCAGAGAATTAGAAAAAGAGCTGGCTCTATGTTCATCCTGATTTCCTAGGCCTGGTATTTTGGGAAATGAGACCAGGAAAAATACCTAGAAATTCCCAATTCTACCAAGTTAGGAGAATGAGAATTTTGGTATCTCCTTGCCTGTCCATCTCATCTGCCCCTGCCCCTACTTCAGTCTAAATAGCCTTGCTTTGATCTGTACTATGTGTGTGACTTGTGGGAAATGTTTTGTTGGAAGAAAGTGCTCTGCCTCTAAAAAAACCTTGAAAACACTGAAGAGGCCTAAAATGCATCATTTTATAGATGAGGAATCTGCAGCTCAGAAATGGTAAAGGACATTCTGGGAGTCACATAGCTAAGAGGAAGGTGAGCTGGGAGTGGCTTTCTTGGGTCCTACATTCAAGTGCCAGTTGCACACTTCCCCATCTCCAAATAGTCAGTCAACCTTAAGGTCATTGTAGGGGGCAGCCAAAATCAGCTGATATTTACAATCAGAAGATAGGCAGTTCACTTTATTGTTTTTTTTTTTACCTTTGCATAGAGTACACAAGTTGTCAAAAATAAACAGTAGATACCATAAGACTTGGTGTTATCAACTGTTGGCCAGTTGTTTAGTTTCAAGGTTTATTGATTTAAATTCCTATAAAATTAGATTCAGCCCACACCCTTGTCCACCCTTATCCTCCTCTAACTACTAACCCTGTTCAAGAAGGCAGTCTGTGTTCACAGCTGGCTACATTTTCCTCCTGTCCCCACTTTCCATGGTGTTAAGCAAGAAACGCAAAACACATGGATATTCATGAATAATTCAAGTCCCCTAGAGAAGGCCATTCGATCCCGACCCAACACTAACCCTTCCCATCAATCTGCATTTGTAAAACTAACCCTGGGAAAGTCAAGCTCCTCCAGACCTGCGAATACCAGACAGTTCTGATTTGCAAGCCTAAGAGGTCCTCAAATTAAAAAAATCAATTCAAACCCAAAGTGACATTTCAGTTTTAATAAGTCAGCATAGTCTGGCCTGTGTTATTTAATGGGCTATATTTATTGTGCCCTCTGAAGAGTTAAATCTCATGAACAGTGGGACAGAATGCTATCTATTATAATTTCAATTTTCATGATCAGAAACACAGAATTTATTATTCTGCTGAAAGGGGACTCTAAAATGGTTTTCATTTCAGCTATTCCATCAGAAGGGAGTGTGCCTCCGAAGATGTTACAGACCTCGTTTCAGTCTCATGACCCATTTGTTTAAGCATTTAGAACTGATACCCCAAAGCAGCAAGACTGGGAGCATTCTAACCAGCCCTGGTTTCCAGGTAGACGATGACACCCTCAGATATGCAAGGACTTAGCTTATGTCCAAAGACAAGAAGCTAAAAGCCTTAGTGAAACACCAGCTGTCTTAAGGAGTCCTTTTCTAGGCTGGGAAGATTAGTATACAACAAGAAATACAGGTGTGAAGAGTTGTTTGCTTGAAAGCTGTGATTTGACATTCACCACCACACTAAATCTCTTGGGCACTACATTTAAGGGCACTGTAGTCACTGGAAAAACTCAAAATTCAAATTCAATTTTGGGATTCAACTTACGTCTGCCCACTTTTCCCAAAAACCCTGTTAGTTGATTGATTGGATTATCTAAACATATTATTTTATTTTATTTTTTTGAGACAGAGTCTTACTCTGTCACCCAGGCTGGAGTGCAATGGTGCAATCTCGGTTCACTGCAACCTCTGCCTCCTGGGTTCAAGCAGTTCTCCTGCCTTAGCCTCCCAAGTAGCTGAGATTGCAGGCATGCACCACCACTCCCAGCTAACTTTTTTTTGCATTTTTAATAGAGACAGGGTTTTGCTATGTTGGCCAGGGTGGTCTTGAACTTCTGGCCTCAAGTGATCCACCCATCTTGGCCTCACAAAGTGATGGGATTATAGGTGTGAGTCACCATGCCCAGCCTAAACATATAATTTATTTAGACATAAGAAAAACAGCTCCATTTCCTTCACTTACAAAGTGGCTTTAAGAGAAGAAACTTCTGCATAGATTCTTACAAAACTTGAGTTGGGACACCTAAGGACAAGTGAGATCAGGGTTTGACAAACTATGGCCCATGGGTCAAATCCAGCCCATCTCCCGATTTTGTCAGTAAAGCTTTATGTTGTATTGTTGCTGACATGTGAGGTGGGCTGCTGCCATCGGCCTGGTTGCTGTTGGTATACCGGCAGCTTCTGGTACATTCCTTAATGTGACCAGCTTGTTGAAGAAACATCTTTTCTACCATGTGATTATGGGAGAAACTATTTTAGAGCAGGCAGCATTTTCCTCAACTACTACTCACTTTGGGAGAATGTCTTGCCTAAATTTAGATATTTTTTATTGCACTGAGAAAGTATTTAAGAATATAAACAAAATCTTAGCTTAATTTCTGGGGGCTTAGGCTATTGAGTTATAACTACCTCTTCCTGGCTGTACTGTTGTTTTCCAGCCCTTTAGTTGTCCTCACTCATATATTGGGGAATTTGGCACCTCACTCAAAATCTTCCTTCCCTAGTCCCTGCTATGATAATTAACTGGGTAACTCCACATTGTGGTCTCTCATGTCTTTGACCTTCTGCCTTGCACCTGTATCCCCATCGTGCCTTGGCCCTCGTCATCCACAGTTGTCTCACCTCCATGGGCAACATTCAATGAGCCCGTGCTCTGCCCACAGCTCCCTTTGTCCCAGGTGTCTTCTTTTCTTTTTTTTTTGAGGCAGAGTTTCATTCTTTTTGCCCAGGCTGGAGTGCAATGGTGCGATCTCAGCTCACCGCAACCTCTGCCTCCCAGGTTCAAGCGATTCTCCTGCCTCAGCCTCCCAAGTGGCTGGGATTACAGGCATGCACCACCGTGCCCAGCTAATTTTGTATTTTTAGTAAAGACAGGGTTTCTCCACATTGGTCAGGTTGGTCTTGAACTCTCAACCTCAGGTGATCTGCCTGCCTTGGCCTCCCAAAGTGTTGGGATTACAGGTGTGAGCCACCGTGCCCAGCTGGTATCTTCTTCAACTTCCTACACTACAGCCATTCTTTAGCGTCATCAGGAATTTCAGGCCTTGCATTGTTCTATTTTCTCCCAATTATTGAACCTTTGTATTTCTCATTTATTGCTTATGAAGCTTATTTTTATTTATTTCTTCAACTTCTTTAGCAAAAGACAATTTATTAAAATTTATTTGGTCCTAAAGGCCCACCAAATTACTATTTGTCACTAATGTTCATATTCTCCCTCTTTAATCAATTGCTTTTGGATTTTTGGCACATTTTAAAGTAGTAGGGCATGACAAAAGAAATGATTTTTGAAAATTTCTCATTTTAGAAATATCCCTTGTAATTACTTATTTATGCTCCTTGCTTTATCTAAAGAAACCAGCTACATTTTGAGCATTCAAGATCTAACTAGTAATATTAAATCAAGCATTCAGGATCTAAATGGTAATATTAAATTTTCTACAAATTTTCTCAGGTAAAATCTGGCTTGTATAATTACTGTTTTGCTCAGAAATAATCACAGAAATGGAATTGCCCTTTTGATGTTGAAAATCTGAATCAAAAAACCTAAGCCAAGAAGGAAAATAAATATAGTAGGATTCTTCCTAGTCCCTTGAGTATGTTTAAGCGCATTATTGGACTACTCTGCTCTTAATATAACAGCAGTGTGTCATTTGACATAACTATAGGGCATAACAATGAATATTTTTAAGAAATAAAATCAGATCCTATCCTGTGCCTCTTAAGTTGGTAAACAAACAAACCAAAAATTTTTATATGTATTTGTGTGTGTGTATACATTTACAGACACCCACATACATTGTGTATACACACACTGTATATATAGATACTGTACTATACACACATTCTATATATACACTATATACACACACAGAAAGATCATTATATATATCATGTGTGCATATATAGTATACATTTTATATGTATGCGTGTGTGTATATATATCAAATGACACTGTATATATATGTGTGTGTATATAATATGTATATACACACACATAAAGGGAGGGAGAGGAGAGAGAGGGAGAGAGAGATTTAATCATTGGCTCTATACCCAAATGTATATGAATAGCAATTTTAATCTAGAACAATTAATCTTTTATTAATTGATATTTTTATTAACACAGTAGTTTTATGTTTTTATTGATTAAAATAACATGTCACAAACTAGCAAAAATGATTTCCTTTTACGTAATGATTTTTCCTTTTAATCTATTGTAAATAGTACAGAAACTGATTTAAAAGTTTTGACTTCATTCTCCATTTTTTTCCACCCATCTCCCGTTTCAACAAACTTGAGACCTAAGGGAGAATTTAACTTTAAGAGTAGCTTAATGAGAAGAACTTTTCTGTGTTAACACTTGAAATGTTTTGTGTCAAAAACTTGATATTAATTTTAGCAATAAGAGGTTAGATAATTCAGATTAAGCATCTTACTGAGGGCAAGCAGAAAGGTATATAACGCTTTTTAAAAAGTTTATTGGAAGGAATTGATAAACACTGACAAACATTGGCAGTGAGGGCCAGGACTTGGAGAACGATGGAAGCCCAGAGAACTGAGCCTAGTATTTGGGACCTCTTTCAGAGCTACAGCTAGGAGGTTCCTTGCTGGGGACAGTGGGTGGTGTGAAAGGATTTAATAAGATCAATAATTGAGCTTAACACATTTGCTAAATGAAAGGCCAATATAGAAATTGCATTTCTATATTATAACAAGAGCAAATGCAAACATTTAAATGACGCATTCTACATGTTTCGAAAGATTATCTACCTTGGAGTAAATTGAACATACAGGCAACATCACTACACAGAAAACTATAAAACATTTCTGACAGAAATTAAAGAGTGACGAAACTTGTCAGGAAGTTCCAGGTTCTCATAGTCCCTAAACTAATTCTGGATAATTGATCCTAGAACAGTGCAATCCCACTCACAATCTTACCAGATTTTATTTGGTTTTACTTTTCAGTGGCACTTGATAAGACAGTTCTTGCAAAGGGCTATGACTAATGAAAGCTTAAAGGATAAAAACAAGTAGGGGAATTTGCTCTACCGCTTATCAAAGGTCATTATAATTATATAGTAAATGAAACATTGAGATATCGATGCAATAATAGGAAGATAGACAAGTCAGCCAATGGTATATAAAAGAAATCCTGGGGATAGACCCGTATGTATATGGACAAATGGTTCATAGTAAAGGTATCACTTTAGAACAGTGGAGAAAGGATGATCTTTTCAATAAACGCTGTGAAAGTAATTGGATGTTTATAATAAAGAAATGAAAATTTATCTCTATTTTAGGACACATACAAAAATTAATTTCAGGTGGATCATAGGCATCCAAATGGCCAGCAAATGTATAAAAAGTTTCTCAACCTCATTAGTTTTCAGGAAAATGCATATTTAAAGTATAGGATGTCACTACAAAGATGCCAGAATGGTGAACATGCAAAAGATAGATAACGCCATTTGGGCATGTGGAGCAAGGAGAACTTTCCTTCATCCATTGTCAGTAGGAGTTAAGTTGGTACAACCATTTTTGAAAACATTTTGGCAGTCTTTATTAAAGTTAAGATATGTAAATCCTATGACCCAGCAATTTTACTTTCAGATATGTACCCAGAACATAAATACATACCAAGGTATACAAGAGAAACATACAAGACTGCTTATTGAAACATTATTATAAAAGCCCAATGTACAAATAACTCCAATGTTTAACAATAGTAGAGTGGTACATTTGGTTTATTTATGCATATAGTATATATACATACAATGTAACACTACAGAGAAATGAAAATGAACAAAATACAGCGTCATACAACATGGGTAAATATCACAAACACATTTTTTATTAAAGAGTTCAGGTATAAAAGAATATATACTATATGAGCCCATTTATATGAAGTTCACGGAAACAGGGAATGGCATGCTTTGGGCAGTAAACTAGAAAGTTGCTAGTAAGTGTTACTTTAAAAAGAAAATATATTGGTTACTTTTGGAGGGCAGAGAGGAGTTATTTACTGGGATTAAGTATATGGAGGCTTCAAGAATATTGGTAATGTTCCATTTATTTCCTAATTTGTGTGGTGGTTTTATAAATGATAGACCTGAACATTTTGGGGGTACTTTTCTGTATGTGTTGTTTCACCAGAGTAAAGGTATAAGAAACAAGTAAAGAAAGAAACTGATATTTTGTCATTGTTGTTTTCACATAAACAGACAAATGCCCTACCCAAGGATAGATCACTTCATTTTTCTTCAAGTAATAGTAACTTGTGGTTTGAATTAAATCTTTGAACAAATAATTGCTAAAACAAAAACAAAAACAAAAAAAACCTCTCTGAAAATGGAACTGAAGGGGAACATCACACACCGGGGCCTATTGTGGGGAGGGGGGAGGAGGGCGGGATAGCATTAGGAGATATACCTAATGTAAACGACAAGTTAATGGGTACAGCACACCAACATGGCACATGTATACATATGTAACAAATCTGCACATTGTGCACATGTACCCTAGAACTTAAAGTATAATAATATTTAAAAAAAAGAAAATGGAACTGATTTCTGTGTTTCTACATTAGACTTATAATTTTATTAGCTATTGAATGGAATTTTAATCTGCTATGGGGAACCCACCAGAAAAATGTATTTTCACTGAGAATACAGACCAAGTTCTCCATTTGCTGATTCTCAAGTTTACCTACGATCACATTTTTCATTGAAAAAATTTATTCATAAACACTGGTGAAACCTAGAGCTTGGTAGATATTATTAACAGCAGTGTGAGGCTCACATCGGGGATCAGTATTTTGTATTCAGAAAGCCAATTATTTTTCTCCTCCCTTTTAGATGAAAGTATAACATTTTTCTCTACTTCAGTTTTTCTTGTGCCTATGTTTTGGCAGAGTTTAAAGTACACTCTTCATGTTAACTTGCATTCTCTGAGCACTGAGAAGGAAAGATTAGCTATGGCAGTGGTTGACAATGAGACAATAAACTGATCTAGGATCTCTGAGTCAGTAACTGAGCTATAGATGGAACTCAGCCTTGTGACCTGTAACTAATTTCAGCCATTTACAAATTTCACCCCAAGATTCATAGTCTGTAAAAGAGTGTAGGCTGTCCGTTTAGAAGTGTATGAATGGGCTTTGGAGTCCTGTCACCATCTTCACTGTTTGGCCTTAGGTGCGGCATTCATGTTTTCTGAAGTGTGATGACTGTATTCATACAACCTACATAATTCCAACCACCTTGCAGAGTTTTCATGCAGATGTTTGGCATATAGTAAGGTAACTCCAAGTATTATCCACACTGATATGTTCAAACCATTAATTTTATTGTCAAGGGACCAACACCCATGGAGGAGAGGAAACTTGTTCAAGATCACATAAAAGAATTGGAATAAGACCTAGGTCTTCTGTCCCCCAGCTAGTTGTTCTTTCCACCAGCTTTCCAGATCGTAATCAGTCCTGGTCTGACAACTTAAAATAGAGAAAAAGAAAGAAAGAAAAACAGCTACATTGCAGCCCACTTTTCTAAAATTTCCAGGGTAATTTTATAGATTTAATTGGATTGGCATGGACAAGATTTGTCTTAATAAGAGAACGAATTCATTAGGTTGTAAAGTACAACCTCGAGCAGGAGACAGCATGTGACAAATTACAGAAATAACAAGGCTCCGAATGGCCGAGCAAGTGCACCTGCAGCCGTCCCACCTGGGGCTGTAATTTCATTACCCTCATAAACCAAGGCAAGGTCAGGCTTAGTCAGACTTCGATTAAGAGGCCCCCAAGGAGATCCCAGGTGCAAAAGGAACTAGCATAGATGCAATGAGAGATATGTGAGAACTTCTTTTTCCTGTCCTGAAGTGGACCTTGTTGGGGCAGCTAAATGATGAGGTTAGAGAATGAGGTGCAAGGAGCTGTCACATGGAGCAGTGGGCCAAAGCCAGAAAACCTGGCTTAGATTTGTCTTCAGCTTTTGTTAGGAGTGGGAGTCAGGGAAGGTTTTCATAAACCACATGCGAACCTAACCTTGCAAGTTTGTTCAGGTGCAGCTGTTCCTCTTAGGGGGCAGGAAGAATAAATCTGTTCCTTTATTTGCGGGTAAGTGGCCTGTCTTCTGTGAGCTGGTGCCAGTTGGACGAGAATGAAGCCAGCATTCTTGAGCCTTGGGAATGGTGCAGTTGACCTGGCCACATTTCATGTCTCCCAATTAGATCTGCTTTCCTAAGTGGCTCCTGCAGTTTCAAATTTCCCTTCTCAGAGTTGACCATGCAAAGCAATTCCTGGTTGTGGAATACCTTTTCCAACACCACTTGGCAAGATGCCTTGGACTAGATTTGAAGCAGAGGTGGCATAAAATAGTTGGTGCCATGCCTTCCAAATGTATTCTGTGTAAGGTGTTCTTAGGGTTTCTTTAGAGACAGTGTGATTAATGCAGCCATGACTGATTTAGTGGATAAATGTTCTGTGGCTTCTAGGCTATACACATATCCTAGAAAAACTTGAGTTTTCCACGATGTTCAGAAATTACAATGGACATTTAGTGGGAACAAACAGGAGGTAGTTCTTGGCTGAGAACAGAATCCAAATGCTAAGTCTGAATACGCCATGATCTTACTGTGCCACATTAGTCATTCACATAGCCCACAGTACCTTAGGTCTAGAATATTTTAAGCAGCTTTATTCATCCCCTGTTATGGGTAAGTTGTAAACTAAGCCTGGAATATGGCTTGACAATAGCTTGATAGAGGAAAACTGATGGAAGTGATCCCCCTGGAGATTCCTGGGATCAAAGGGAGTGAGGTCACATCAAGGGGTGGGGGTGGGGGTG
>NW_012109919.1:6741111-6759567 GCF_000951045.1 Mandrillus leucophaeus | reverse complement strand
GGGGTTACTGGGAATAACTACAGACTAGAAAATTCAGAAAATTTGTAAAATTTCTATGTAAAGAGCATCAAAGGCCAAAACTGCGAACACCACCTTTGTGTCTTCAAGTAGAAAAACCAAGTTTATGACAGAGAATGAGAGGGAGATCTAAGGGAGTCAGAAACTATGTAGATACTGCAATGAGGTAGGAAAGATAAAACAAACAGGCACCAGAATCCTAAGATATTTGCCTTTGTTGGAGCTGGAGTTCTTGTTCCTTTATCTTATTCCATTTCATTTGACTTTTTATTTTTGGTTGTGGTTGGCTCCATGGTGCATGGATACGCCCACTTTGAGTTCTTTATTAATTTCTTTACGATCTGTTTGGATTTTTTTTGTTGTTGTTGTTGTTGTTTTTTGTTTGTTTTGTTTTTTTTTTTTTGCTAGAATTATCCAGACAAACGATCCCAAAGCATACCTTGAGGCTCAGTTACTGATTGATTTGGCAAGGTCCAAAGCCTATTTTTTAGACCTCAATTATCTAGCAGATTTATGTCCACAAATGCAACTGCTGATTCTCACTGGTGCAGAATATTATACAAGCAATATAACATGTGATTTTTTAAAGGGAGTAGCTGTGCCAGATACCTTTCTGGTCTGTAGCTTGACAACATTTAACCCTGAATAAACTCTAAGGATGACAATTATATCTGCACTGACGTTGACTTAACGAGGGAAGCGATTGGTTGAGCTTTCTTCAGATGAACGGATTTTCCCCAAGTATCCAGCAAGCAAATGTCAGACTCTGCTTGTTAAGTGATTGCCCCCTTCCCCAAATAAAAGTCTAATGAAGAAAGCTAGTGACCTATAATCCCAGTGACTCAGGAGGCCTAGGTGGGAGGATTGATTGAACTCAGGAGTTCTAGGCTGCAGTGAGCCATCATTTTGCCACTGCACTCCTCCTTCCTTCCCTTTTCCCTCCCCTTCCTCCTCTTCTCCTTCTTCTTGTTCCTTTTCCTCCTCTTCTTTCTTCTTCTCCTCTTCCTCCTCCTCCTCCATCTCTCTCTCTGTCTCTCATAGCAAACTGGTATTAATTTAGCCATGAGTTCAGGAGGGAGAGAATTTATTGATGTCAAGAGGAACCTGGAGAATACATGTCTGTAGAAACTTCTTGTTACCTGGCCAATTTGAGGTGCTGTGACAACTAGAAAATAGAATAATAGCAGTTGGGAGTCTATCACAGATCAGCTGCACCCTGGGTTATACTCCTGAGCCCATAGCAAACATTATGTAAGTATCCAGGAGTGTTCTTGGAGAAAGATGTGAGACTTGTTTAACAACAACAACAACAACAAAAAAATAGTCACTTGGGAAAGCCCTCTATGGGTGAAGGAGGGGTTCTAAGCAGATTGATTGCTATGATTGGGGTAATCTGACGGGGGGGAAACTGGGTCTTGATCAGCTGGATCTGGGCCACGGAGGATGCTGGGGGGCTAGAGGGGAATCTTGGTCTCCCGAGTAGTTAGGTGGTAGGAGCAAGGTTAGAGCTTGTTGAGATCTTGAGGTGAGTGCTACCAGGTTGCTGGCAGTGTGGAAATTGCCATTCACTTAGTGGGAGGAACATGGATGTGTCAACCTTATTTAAAGCTTTGAAGTAAGAGAGGTCTTTATTGCAGCTGAGTGATAATGTGCAAGCCTGTTATTGTCTGGGTCTTTTTTTTCATTTATAAAAGGAGAAAACTAATACCTGCCCCACAGGATTGTATGAGACTTAGGTAAATTAGTAAATGTAAAGTTGTTGGACTCAGCATCTGTCACTATCTGATAACCAGAATCAGTTTTTACAGGTAGGAAATATTTACCAGTCTTTCGTTTACATACTTATGCCCTGAAATACGCTATACTTTGTTACATCTTTGCAGAGAGATACAGAAAAAATCTGCATTTTTCAGTCTTCAAAATTTCATAAGTATACATATTTTCTTTTTAGTTTAATAATTTGATAAAATGATGCTAGGCAAATAATTTTTATTGCCTTTTTCTCTGTACCCATAAAGATATCAAGAACATTTTTTACATGAGCAAACAGTTCTTTAGAGTATAACTTTTAATGACGGAATAAGTATTTCTTTGAACTAACATTCTAGAGTTTATTCAAAATATTAAGTTACTTCTGACTCAAGGAGATAATCAGGGTTCTAATCATTCATATGAAATTAATTAAAACTATTAAAAATCCCTGTAAGCACCTAGACAAAACCATCAATTCAATGTATGGCCTTAAACTCATCATTTCACAGAAGTAAAAACCAGAAGTAATGAATTAGCATTGTGTTAGTGAACGCACATTTTATTACAAGTGCCTGTGTATGTATTTGCATATGTGTGTGCGTTTAAAAAAAAAGAGAAGGCAAAGCTATGATTTGAGTGTCCTATCATTGGCAAGAAGCCAGGCCTGGCAGCTCCAAATTCCAAGTCTGCTTTGATATTTTAATTGTACATCAGGGACCCTTTAAGGGAGCCAGAAAAAGCCAAGTCATTCAAAATATAGCCTGGGGTGAGGTGTCAGACTGCTGGGGTTTCTATTCTGGATTCAGCACTAACAAGCCTCATTTGTACTTTTCTTAAGTTACTAACTTTTTTATGTCTTAACTTCCTTCCCTATAAAATGGACATAATAATGATACTTATCTGTAGGAATACTGTGAAGATTAAATAAGGGAACATATGTAACGTTCTAATAGTGCTTGGTGTGTACTAATTTTGAAGTAAATGTTGGCAATTATTATTAGTTAAGATTCTGATGCAAAGTGTGGAAACTCAGCCCACGAAAACACAAATATTTATGTACATTGAATTTTGCATACAATGTGCCCATGCAGTACATGTAAGAATACTGGCAGTAGGCGTGTCTCCTGTCTTTTCAGGAGACAGGATGAAAAAAATAACTGCAAGAAAATGTCAGGATGAGGCTGCAGCTGCCACGAGCCAGAGAAGCAGAGAGGCAGGTGTTGAAAAGCAACTGTAAAGTGAATTTTGATTATGTTGGTGCTTTTTCTGTGGATCAATGACTTTCAAGAGAAAAAAAAAAAATCTTCCATCTCTTTTTGCTATATATAGCGTCAAACATAATGTGAATTTTCTATGAGAGACCAGCATTGGAAAACTGTAAGAGAAAGTAACAGTGGTACTTCCTGTTCATTTATCAGGCAATGGTACAGAATAGTTTTGTTAAAAAAAACCAGTTTTTTCATAATATTGATTCACTCACACTTACGGGTTTAAAACCTTTTCTTTAATCTTATCCAATTCTAATACTTCTTCCATTGCTAATAGCATAGCCAAATTCCAAAGAAGAAATAAGTTGACATAAAAATTATAAGAATAACTGTTGCCTCTAAGAAAGCTATGGTGTTTACTTGATTACACATGTGTCCTAGAGAGAGATTTACTTCTCTTAATTATATTGACATATAAATTATCAAAATAGCTCCTCTTCTATTAAAGCACAGGGAAGATATCCTTTAGTTCTCACTTTAATTAGAAGGCAAATGACTCTGGGGTGTGTTGAGACCTGCAGTTGCCTCTTCTGAGCCCAAGGAGGTGTAAACCCCTCACTGCAACTGAATTAAGCCGCAAAGGCACTACTGAGCACTATGCTGGTCTTGACGTGAAACAGACTTAATAACTGTGTTCAGGCTGCTCATAATCTGGTTGAAAACCATGGAGGAGGAGCGTTTACCTAAACTGGGTGCTAACATTTTCAGGAAAAGGTATTTGTAGCTGAACAGTGAGTACATCCTAGGGAATGGCTGCCATTTTAAAACATAGTAGGGGATGCTTTCATAGAGAGAAAGAAGAAATAGAAAACCTGGTTGAGCCAAAGGGAAATATAATTGGAAGTGCAAGACTGTCTTGTGGCAGACAGTTTAGTCAGGTGTGTCAATTTCTGCCTCTCTCTGGGCTATCTTTCCTTTTTTCTGTGTCCACTTCTCTGGGATCTCTCATCATTCTTTTGGCACAACATCTTCAACTTTCTTCTCTGCATAATAATCCATCCACTTTTTGGTGTATGTGTGTAAGAATGTGGCTACTTCAGGCCTCCCAGCAGGTTTCCTTAGTTCAGGTAGCAACAGGTACAGGCTAACATCAATCTCAATTCTAGATAGCTGGAAGAGAGGACTCAGTCAGCTCAATCAATGCCTCATGGTCAACTTCTGCTCCAGTCCACTGCCTAGTGAGGGACAGGATGTAGGGTCCATCCTGAGCGCTGGGAATGGGGAGCTACCTAAAGAGGTATGTCCTGAAGAAACAACTGTCTGCACAAATGATGAGGTGGAGATTTGTTCCTTCCCTGGCTCCTTAGGGAAACATCTTCCAATTCCAAATACTGTTACATTAACCTTATTTTTGAAACTGAACTGGTTTAAAGTTTTCTTGAGAAATTTAACCAGGGAGAGTTTCCTCAGTTCCTGGTAAGCTTTTAAATTTTCTCTCTCTTTTCTCTCCTTCTCCCTTTCCCTCTCCTCCTCCTCTTCTCTTCTTCTTCCTCCTTTTTTTTTTTTCCTTCCTCCTTCTTATGATGTGTGAGTGAGAAGATGCTGTCGAGAACAGCATAAGCTGGTCAAAGGTGAAAACAGATCACAGTTACAAAAGAGATTATCCTTATGTTAAAAGCAAACCATCTGCAAGAGGGAAGAGAGGTTAGAAAGTTCAGGGCAAGTTATTGATTTCAGTATCACATTGTTTTGCCAAAGCTCAAAACTGAGAATGTGTTGGGTCCAGAAACAGTTACAGGTCAGATGTTACATTAAGAAGACTGTGTGGTGGCAGGGGGTTGGAGGACCCTGAATACATACAGTAAATAGTGCAGTGAGCTCCATGCCTGCTGTAAATGCTCCTGGCCTCTCCAGAAGTTGGGTTTTGGAGGCAGTGTCTTGAAAGAAGGGCATAAACAGAAGTTTATATAATAAAAAATTTACTTGATGATAAAGATAAGGATAATTTAGAAAGATATCTGTATTGCTACTGAGTGTCTCTGTTATCTTAAAGACACATCTTCTTAGAGATTCCTGCATGCAGTTAACTAACATATACTTTCAATACCTAGATTAGTCATTGTGAATAATGCCTGCCTATAGGATCATCCCTTGGCTTTGCTGGTCTGTTTCATTCCAGAGTGTCCTCTGATCATCTCCGTAACACCTACTCCATCCCAGGCTCTCCAACTCTCTGATGGGTCTATATTTTTATGTTTTCTTTGGCTCAAAGACTAGCTTTCCTCAGATTTGTTGGCTACCAAGGAAGCTTTTATAGAATTTTCTTTTTGAGTTCTAAGGTTTTATACCCCCATTTTTATCTTTTTTTTTTTTTTGAGACAGAATCTCACTCTGTCGCCCAGACTTGAGTGCAGTGGCACAATCTCAGCTCACTGCAAGCTCCGCCTTCTGGGTTCACCCCATTCTCCTGCCTCAACCTTCCACATAGCTGGGACTACAGGCGCCCGACACCATGCCTGGCTAATTTTTTGTATTTTTGTATTTTAGAGAAGGGGTTTCACTGTGTTAGCCAGGATGGTCTCAATCTCTTGACCTCGTGATCTGCCCGCCTCGGCCTCCCAAAGTGCTGGGATTTACAGGCGTGAGCCACCACGCCCAGCCCCCATCTTTACCTTTAAAGATAATGATCCCACAACTTTGGGTCTCCAGGAACTTGGAACCAATAATGGCATCTCTCTGTCACACAAAAAACTTTTGTCTCAGACATAGGACAGATTTCATTTCTCTGCACCTCAAATCTCTCATTTATAAAATGAGGATATGAGATTAGATTGTACCTGAATCTAACCTAAATGTCATGAATCAGCTTTAACTTCTCTCTTCTCCCTCTATTCTGCCTTTATCTCTAGCAAGTTTATTCCCCTTTGATGGTTCCTGTTCTTTCTTCACCAGGACATTTAGTGACATCTATAGTATCCTATAAGTCTATCTTTATTATCTCAATTCTAATTAATTAGTATATAGAACACAAAAATTTCTTGAACATCCACAAGAAATAAGAAAAGGACTCACCAGATAGGGAGGTGACCCTCTTAGCAAACTGTCCTTCCTCTTGACTCATGAAAGTTAAGATATCTAATATTTGTGGATTAAAATGGTGTGTGCCTGTAGTCTCAGGAGGCTGAGGCAGGAGAATTGGCTGAACTCGGGAGGCAGAGGTTGCAGTGAGCTGAGATTGCACCATTGCACTCTAGCCTGGGCAACAAGAGCAAAACTCCATCCCCCCGCCACCAAAAAAAAAAAAGAGAAAAAAAAGCTATACTCCAAAATGGTGGGTTAGAGGCTTTTGGTGTACCTCAGCCACTTGGAAATAGCAAGATAGTGTAGAAAGATAAACTCTGTGAGCTATAATTCAAGAAGGAAAATGGAAATTCACCAGAATTGTAAAGGACACTCCAGATCCCAGGGAGGAGAAGCTGGGCAAACAACCCCATGATGGCACCTGGCTGATAGTGAAGCCCCAGTATGTAAGAGAGGCAGAGAGTCTCCCTCTGTGACTCACCTTTTCACTAGGGATCCTAGCAACCCAGGCCGAGGGAGAGCACCTTGTGTCTCCCAATCCCTGGGGAGATGTCAAAGACACTGTGAAGGAAAGATACCAAGAAAGGCTGCAGACATTTATCCAGATGCAGAACCAAGAGCAGGATTCCATTTTTAATGGGTGTACATATAAAGTTGGCCATTGTTCAGCGACCTGGCAGTGTGGCTATACAGGCATTTTAGTCTTGGGCCAGAGATTGGAGCACTCATTCTGGAGTCAGGTAGAGACCTTCACAGTCAGAACTGTGGAAAGAATCTCAGCAGTAGGTGCTGGAATTGTGCTCTCCCTCATCACAGGCCTAGGGCAGGAGGAGAACTGCTCCAGCTGCAGTTTCTTCTGGGCAGTGAGACTTGCAGCCAAGGTCATCCTGGTGACCTGGAACTGGTCTGCATTGTAGAGTGACTCATCCTGCTCCCCTGAGATTGTGGTGTAGTGGGACCCTCTCTGCTCCATACCCAGGCAGATCTCCAGGCATTTAGAGCACCCATTCACCAGATTCAGCAGCCTGAGCTGCTCAACCCTTCCTGGGCATAGATTGTGGTACAGTGGGGCTGTCTCCACACCATGCTCAGGCTGATCTCCAGGAATTCAGAGCACCTGCTTTTTTGGTTCAGCAGCCCGAGTTATCTCACTCTTCCTGTATCTCACTCTTCCTTGGTGCAGGGGGGCCTCTCCTCTTCACACCCAGGCAGATCTCTGGGCATCTAGAGCACTCACTCTCCTGGATTAGTAGTTTAGGCTTCTCCATCCTTATGCAGAGAACTTGGGGCTGGGGAGGTTTCCCAGCTTGATGCCTAGGCACACCTCTGGGAGCTTAGTGGCCACCTACTGGATTCTCCCTTTGTATAGGTGCTTGTACCTGCCATTGAGAGAGCTGTAAGTAGGCCTCCCTGGTCCAGCCCTGCCCATGATGTCCTCCTTACCCCTGGGGCTGAGGGTGGAGCCGAGACTACTGTGCATTCCATGAATTAGCCCATTGCCTGAGGCAATTGAGAGCTTCTGCCAGTAAACAAGGATCAAGTATATACCTAGCCACATTGACTGCAGCTGGCTCCTAACCCTATGCATCATTTACTGTCTTGTAGGTCAAACTGCACAGCCCAATGTAAAACCTGCCAAAAGAAGTGCATAGGGATATAAAAGCAAAGCCACAAAATTCTACCCAGGCTTCTCTGCAATCACACCCCCTGGGGAGAGGGGGAAGGGGAAAACAACCCAATAATATTGTAGGGGAAGAAAGCAAAAAAAAAAAAAAAAAAACCAAAACCTTCCTGTACAAAAGTAATTACAAAAAGTAGAAGTACAACTGTCTCCAGATGAGAATGCACAAAAATTCTGGCACCATGAAAAATCTATAGTGATGCCACCAAAAGATCACACTAGCTCTCCAGAAATGGTCCCAAAACAAAATGGAAACTGAAAAATGACAGATAAACAATTCAAAGCATGGATTGCAAGGAAGCATAGCAAGATCCAAAACAAGGTTGAAAATCTACACAAAGAAACTTCTAAAGCAATCCAGGAAATGAAGGAAGAGATAAACATTTAAAAAGAAATCAATCAGAGCTTCTAGAATAGACAAACTGACTTAAAGAATTTCAAAATACAATTGAAAGCTTTATCAATAGACCAGACCAATCAGAAGGAAAAATTTCAGAGCTTGAAGACTGGCCTTTTGAACTAATCCAGTCAGACAAAAATAAAGAAAAAAGAATTTTAAAAAATGAACAGTCTTCAAGAAATATAGAATTATGCAAAATGAAAACACCTACAAAGGATTCGTGCTCCTGAGAAAGAGAAAAAGCAAACAATCCTGAAAACATATTTGAGAGAATAATTTAAGAAAACTTCCCTAATTTTGCTAGAGAGGTAGAGATCAAATATAGGAAATCCAGGGAACACTTGTGAGATGCTATAGAAAATGAACATCACCAAGACATATAGTCACCAGAGTGTCCAAGGTCAGTGCTAAAAACAATCTTAATGGCAGCTAGAGAAAAAGGTGAGACCACATGCAAAGGAAACCCTATCAGGCTAACAGTAGACTACTCAGGAGAAACCTTAAAAGCAAAGAGAGACTGGGGGCCTACTTTCAGCATTCTTAAATAATTTCTTAAATAATTCAAACCAAAAATTTTTATCCCACCAAACTGAGCTTCATAAGTAAAGGGAAATAAGATCTTTTCTGGACAAGTAAACACTAAGGGAATTTATTATCACTAGACCAGTCTTACAAGATATGCTCAAGGGAGTCCCAAACATGGAAACAAAAGAGCAATACCTGCTACCACTAGCTAGATTAACTAAGGATAAAGGAGAGAAGATCCAAATAAGCACAATCAGAAATGACAAAGTTGACATTACAATCAATTTCATGGAAATACAAAAAATCCTCAGAGACTATTATAAACACCTCTATGCACACCAACTAGAAAATCTAGAGGAAATGGATAAATTCTGAGAATCACAATGTTCTAAGTTTGAATTCGGAAGATATCAAAACCCTGAAGAGACCAATATCAAGTTCTTGGACCAATACTGGTCTAAGACTGTGGTTAGTATGATTTTAGTTGTTGTAGATGTATTGAGACTAGCTTTATGGCTGAGCATGTGGTTGATATTGGAGTATATTCAGTCAGTCCAGTAAATTGTGAATTGTAATAAAAAAATCTACCACCAAAAAAGCCCCAGACCAGATATATTCACAGCTGAATTCTACCAGATGTACAAAGAAAAGTTGGTACCAATTCTGCTCAAACTGTTTCAAAAAATTGGGAAGGAGTTAATCCTCCTATGAACGTCATATAACTCATTCTGTGAAGCTGATATCACACTGATATCAAAACCCGGCAAAGACATAACAACAAAAACTATAGGCCAATATCCCTAATGAACATAGACACAAAAGTCCTCAACAAAATACTAGCAAACAGAATCCAGCAGCACATCAGAAAGTTAAATTGCCACAATCAGGTTGACTTCATTCCTGGGAAGCAGGATTGGTTCAACCTATACAAATTTATAAGTGTGATTCAACACATAAAAAACTTACAAATAAAAAATCATATCATCTCAATGGATGCAGAAAAAGCTTTTGATAGAATCCAGATATTCCTTCATGATAAAAACCCTCAAGAAACTAGGCATCGAAGGAATATTCCTCAAAATAATAACACCCATCTATCACAAACCCACAGCCAATACCATACTGAATGGGCAAAAACTGGAAGCATTCCCCATGAGAACTGGAATAAGACAAGCATGCCCACTCACACCATTCCTATTCAACATAATCCTGGAAGTGCTAGCCAGAGCATTTGGTCAAGAGAAAGAAACGAAACACATCCAGACAGGAAAAGAAGTCAAACTATTTATCTTTATTGATGATGTGATTCTATACCCAGAAAACCCCAAAGATTCCACCAAAAGGCTTCTAGAACATATAAATGGCTTCAGTAAATTTCACAATACAAAATCAATGAACAAAAATCAGTAGCATTTCTATATGCCAATAACTTTCAAGCTGAGAGACAAATAAAATCTCAATCCCACCTACAGTGGCCACAAAAATAATAAAATTCTAGGAATACATCTAACCAAAGAGGTAAAAGATCTCTATAAGGAGAACTACAAAATGCTGCTAAAAGGAATCATAGATGATACAAACAAATGGAAAAATATTTCATGCTCATGGAATGAAAGAATTAATATCATTAAAATGGCCATACTGCCCAAAGTAATCTACAAACAATGCTATTCCTATCAAGCTACCATGTTTTCAATATTTTTCACAGAACTAGAAAAAGTATTTGAAAATTTCACAGAACTGAAAAAGAGCCTGAATAGTCAAAGTAATCCTAAGCAAAAAGAACAAAGCCAGATGCATCACATTATCTGACTTTATACTATAAGGTTACAGTAACCAAAACAGCATGGTACTGGTACAAAAACATACACATAGACCTGTGGAATAGAAAAGAGAACCCAGAAATAAAGCGAAATACTTACTTCAATCTGACTTTTGACAAAGTCAACAAAAATAAACAATGGGAAAAGGACTACCTAGTCAATAAGTGGTGGTGGGATAGCTGGCCAGCCATATGCAGATGAATAAAACTGGAACTCTACATTTTACCATATACAAAAACTAACTCAAGATAGATTAAATATTTAAATGTAAGACCCCAAACTATAAGAATCTAGGAGAAAACCTAGGAACACCATTTTGGACATTGTCGTTAGGAAAGAATTTATGACTAAGTCCTCAAAAGCAATTGCAATGAAAACAAAAATTGATGAGTTGGACCTAATTAAACTACAGAGCTTCTGCACAGCAAAGTAAACTATCAACAGAATAAACAGGACAATCAACAGAATGGAAGAAAATATTCACAAGCTACACATCTGACAAAGCTCTAATGTCCAGAACGTGTAAGGAACTTAAACAAATAAGCAAACCCCAAATAATTCCACTAAAAAATGGGCAAAAGATGTGAAAATATAATCCTCAAAAGAAGAAGAGAAGGCATATAATTGGCCAACAAACATATGAAACAATGCTCCACATCACTAATCATCAAAGAAATGTAAATCAAAACCACCATGAGATACCATTTCACGCCAGTCAGAATGGTTATATTAAAAATTCAAAAAACAACAGATACTGGTGAGTCTGCAGAAAAGGGAACACTTATACACTGTTGGTGGGAATGTAAATTAATTCAGCTGCTGTGCAGTTTGGGGATTTCTCAAGGAACTAAAAACAGAACTGCCATTCAAACCAGCAATCCCATTACTGGGTATATATTCAAAAGAAAACAAATCATTCTACCAAAAAGACACCTGCATTCATATGTTCATCATAGTGCTATTCTCAATAGCAAAGACATGGAATCAATCTAGGTGCCCATCAATGGTGGACTGCCTAAAGAAAATATGGTACATATATACCATAGAATGCCATACAGCCATAACAAAGAATGAGATCATGTCCTTTCCAGCAACATAAATGGAGCTGGAGGCCATTATCCTAAGTGAATTAATATAGAATCAGAAAACCAAATACCACATGTTGTCCATAAGTGGGAGCTAAATATGGGGTACTTATAGACTCAAAGATGGCAACAATAGAAACTGGGAACTACTAGAGGGAAGAGAAGGGCAAGTGTTGAAAAACTAGTGTGTACTATACTTACTTGGGTGATGGGATCATTTGTACCTCGAACCTCAGCATCATGCAATATACACAGGTAACAAACCCACATGTGTACTCCTTAAATCTAAAATAAAAGTTGAAAAATAAAATCAAAAATAAGTAATTGTCCAACAAATCATCTATTCCCTTACTAAGCAGTTTGTGAACAAAAGGGATTCTGTGGCTATTTTCTGCATCCAAAACTCAAATACAGTGGAAAAGGACTGGATCTGAAGCCAGATGATGTGTATTTCAGCTTCAGTCCTTTCAATTCACCTTCTAGAAAATGAGTCCATTCATTCATTCATTCATGAAAGTCTGTTATACATATTCTTTTTCTTCAAGTGAAAGGATAATTTTTGGGCTGGAAGATCATGTTGAGATTGAACTTGGATAATGAATGTGGATGTGGTTTCTAAACCAAAGCACCACCAGATATTTTGAGGATTGAAAAGCACCAAGGAGAATATGAGTTTTTATATCACAGAGACCTGGGTTTAGGTTGTGACTCCATTATAACCTGCATGAGCATTCTAAGGCAAGGCTTCTTACTATGTCTTAATTTCCTCATCAGTAAAATGGGTAATCTTTAGCTCCTGTGGCTAAGGACTGGGTGAAGTAGTAACACCTAGCAGGCATCTATACATCTTGGCTCCTCCTTCCCCTTGATAAAGCTGCAGATTCCTTTCAGCCATAAGTATTTAGTAAATGCCAGTAGTGAATGGCCTTTTACTTCAGTGGGTCATGAGAACACTGGACATCAGTGCTTTAGCTACCAGATAACACAGCCTCCTTAACTTACTCCCCAGGGAAGAATTGAATGGAGTAAGTGAGGGGTTTCATCAGTGGATAATTCTGCGCCCAGCCTTGCCTTTCTGTTTTTACCACTTCCCTTCTCTTGTCCTATTCTGGAAATGCTGTTAAGCAAATATGGCTCATATGATTAACAGGAATAATACCAGCTGATGTCTGCATGGCATTTTATGTTCTTTAAAAAGGGATTCCATAAACATCAAATATTACAACAATCCCAACATATGTATTGCTTACCACATAAGCCAGGTGCTTTGCTGTATGCTGGGGTATAGTGAAAAGCAAAATATTTGGAAGAAAATTATATAACACACAAGCATATGTCTGTGTGTATGCAAATGTAACCACTGGTATAATAGTGATAAGTGCCATGAATCTAACAAATAGGGTGATTAAAAATTAACAAGGCTAATTTGAGAGGACATTATTCACATTGAAGATCTAGATGGATATCTAAGGAAGTGACATTTAAACCTAAACCTGAAGCATGAGAAGGAATTAGCAATTTAGAGTATTGGGGGAGCATTCCAGGTCTAGCAACTACTATGTATGATGACATCAAAGCAGGGCAGAATGCTAGGTGTTCAAGGAAACTGATGGAGACTAGTGTGGCTGGACCATAATGAACAAGAGGAGAGAGGCTCAAGAGGTGGTTGGAGAGGTGAACAGGGGACAGTTTATGCAGGGCTTTGAAGGTCATGGTTAGGAGTTTGGCTTTATCCTATGAGCAATCCTATGAGCAATGTGAAACCTCTGGCATGTTTTGAGAAACAGAATGGAATTAAATTTGTGTTTCCAACCAGATTGCTGTGAAGTGAAGCAGAGATTGTCTAACAGATGCCCTTGGAGCCTAGTGGGAACAGGGCTGTCCTTTCCACTAGGACTAATTGATTGTAGACTCTTCAGTTGCTTTGCTTCTGGTACTTCCCAACACTCCTCTAAACATCTGGCATGTAAGTCCAAAATACTTAGTGCATACATCGTAATTTTGAGTCCCCCTGTGCAAGGATGTTCTCACACTTGTTCCGTAAAAAGGGAAGCCACCTTGTCCAGCCATACCTAGTCCCAACACGCTTTTCCTCAATATGACAGGAGGACGGGAGGCCTGTGCACTTTGTCAGCACTTCTGGCAGTGTTTCACCCTGCACCAAGCGATGCGTGTAGGTGTTTTCCTAAGCCCTATGCAACACAATCCCATTGGTGGTTGTGTAGGAAACAGATTGGAGAAAGAGAAGGCAGGCCCTGACCTGTAGAGACTACACAATGATGGCGAGTAAGACACTGGTATGGGCTCAACTGTGTCCTTTTCAAACTCACATTTTGAAGTCCTAACCCCCAGTACCTCAGAATGTGACTGTATTTGGAAATAGCATATTTATAGACATGTTTAAGTTAAAATAACTTTTTGCAAGGACACTACTTATATTTGATCAGGGAACCCCTAAGGGTTGAGTCCTAACCAAATATAAGTAGTGTCCTTGCAAGAAAAGGAGATTGGAACCCAGACACATACACACACAGGAAAGACCATATGAAGACATAGGGAGAGGGTGGTCATCTACAAGACTAGAATGGAGGACTTAGAAGAAACCAATTCTGCTGACACCTGGATCTTGGAATTCCAGCCTCTAAACCTGTGAGACAATAAATGTCTGTTGTTAAAACCACTTGGTCTGTGGTATTTTGTTATGGCAGACCTAGCAAACTAATTCAGGGAGTTATGTCAAGTAGATCAAAGGGGAAAAGAGCCAGGAAACTGACAATTGCCATAAAAGATAAGGAAAAAGACTGAACTCATGTAGTGGGATAATCATCCCAACATATTCTTCCAGTTCTTCTCTTGGGCCTCTGGTAGGACTGCACTTCTTCATCTCTTTGAAAATATTGGTGGTTGAGTGACTTGCCAGTGAAATGTGAGAGAAGGTAGCATATTTTATATCTAGTGAGAAACTCTCCTTTTTTCTCCAATATATTGATGGGCAATGTCTCCAATGGGGGCTGCTTTGTTAGCCTGGGTTAAAGAGTGAGGTAATAGGAAAGAGAGCTCCCAGAGAACCCATGACGAATATGTGGTATGGAAGAGAAATGAGCCTTTGTTGGTAAAGTCACTGGGAAATTGGGGTTACTTGTTACCATGGAATAACCTGACCTATTGTAACTGATACATTCATATACTACTGTGTCCCCTCCACCTAGTTTGGGAAGAAGCAGAAATCTCATGCCAATCAGAGATCTGGTTGAGCCCTTCACGGCTGAACTCACATAGGAATTGACGCTGTCTTCATGCTACTTGCAAACAGTATTTATCCATGTATTAGATAATACCATCTATTTATTACACATCATGTGATGACAAGATTGTGATATACAGTGTTTGTCTGATATTTCAGTTATTTCCACAAGTGCTCAAGTGATAATGGAGTAGTCCAAAGTAAGCCCAAGCTAGCAGTGTTTCCTGTGTCTCATGATCAGGGAGCATGCATACGGAAAAACTTGAACAGGCAGCATAGTAAAACTAATATGAAAGGAATATAAAATAGAAATAATTATAAGAAAAAAAGAAGATACATAACCTACTAACCCTAAGGGTCAAACCAGTGAGTTTACTTGAAGGTAACGCTTGGTTCTAAGTATCCTGGCATTCCCAGTGAGGAGAAAAATTAAAAGCATTCTGTAACTCTCTGAAGGAATAGGGCTTTTGACAGCACTGTGTGTGGAAACCAGAGCTGTTGCATTGATTTCTATGCAAATGATTAAGGTTTGTGCCCCGAGGAGAGTATTAACTGAGGGAGGAGGGCACTAGGTTATGCTCAATGCCTTCCCTTGTTTGTAGCACTTAGAACAAGAAAGAATTCTACATTCAGATCAAACCGATCTTGATTCAAATATGGGCACACTCACTCACTAGCTATGTGATCCTAGGCCAAATACTTAACCCCAGTAAGCTGTGGTTCCTTTGTCATATAAGTGAGGATAATCATAGTATTGCTATTACAAGGTAAGTATGTAGGTAAATGAAATAATTTGTGTAAAACATCTGCATGGTACTGGGATCAATTTGAGTTGGCTTTTCCCCTCCTTCCCTTTCTCCCTGCCTGTCTTTACCCTCCCTTCTTCCTTCCTCTCTCCTCCCCTCCCTCCTTTTTTTTCTTAAACCTTTTTGACTGGAGAAAGAGACATGTCACTGAGAAAATAGCTCTCAGAACAGTGAACAATGGGACCCTCTTGCTTTGTGACTTGATCAAGAGCCTCCATGTTTCTCTCATCCCCTGTAGCATCCCCTGTAGCCATAACATGAGGAAGACTCTCTTCTCCGGGCCTCTTTGATATGTTTGGTAATATATTATTTAAGATCACTTTGAGTGCATCAACATTCTGGGGTATGTTTATATTCTCTATTTTTAAAGAAAATAATTTATGAAAACTCCCAGTAACGGGCTGGCACAGAGTGGCTCCTCACTCTGTAGGGCAAGCATTATTATTGTATTACCACCGCTTCACCTTACCCTCCATTACCTTTACCACGATGCCATTTTGCTGCCTTTTCAGGTACAGCATGCTGCATAAGGGCCAGGTTTAACGTTTCGCATCTAAGACAGAAGACAGGCCTAGAACCCTGTGCTACATATTAAAGGGGGAAGCATTAATGGAGCAGTTATATTAATTTACACAAATGATTACTGGTTTATTTTTTAAAAGCATATTCCTGGAAGCACAGTTATGCAATGATTCTATATACTTCTCTCAAATTTAGAATAAACAGAGTGGTAAATGACATTAAACAAATTTGCTATTCACCTTCAAGTGCTAATGAAGGAGCAAATCAGAGACATGCACCTAGTACATTATTCATGGCAAGCTAACAGCCGCTGCTGCAGCAGCCTGGTGAATCAGAGACTGATGGACATGCATGATTCCCATGGGGTTGGCTCCAGCTATTTCATTTCCAAGGATATGGGGTCTGATAAGAGAGATGGGCTAACAGGATGAATTCAGATGCACATGACATTTTTGATTTATTCTTTGAATTGTAAAGGTCCTTCGGTCATCACTTTCTAATCTGGCCAGAGGCATTGGAGAAGACGAAATAGAAAGAATAACCTTTAGGAAACTGGAATATGCAAAAGAGAATCTTTTGTGAAGAGCTATGGGAAATATGTTGGAACATTATTTAATGAGGATCATTCCAAATAGTGGCTTGTTTTTATTTTGTATCAGATTAATTTGCCTTAAACATCCCTGGGTCCTGAGAATTGTAGATGGTGTCTTGTGCTATTGAAATTTGATTTTCATCAAAACTGGATTTTAGAGATCCCTTGGGGGTGACAAACTGTTAAAAATACTTTTCTTTTTCCCTTTTCCCTCATGGCTGTAGAAGTGAATTCCCATCCATGGATCAGTGGCCATGCCTTTGTACCTGGTCATGGAGCATGTTAACTCAAATAACACAGATTCTAAAATGAAAAATGTGGTGTGAGTATATTTAATCCATTCTCATTCACATTCTTAATACAAACTGCATGTTCATTATCCATGTATTTATGGAACATTGTAAAATGAGTGCCTATCTCTCATGTGCCAGGCAGTATTCTAGGCACTTGGGATACATTAGTAAATCAAATAGACAGAGATCTGGCTCTCACAGACTATCTACTGGAGGAGGCAGAAAATAGCTGCAAAATAATGAATTATATGGAATGGTAAAAGGTATAAATACTATATAAAAGTGAAAATCAGAACAGGAAAAAGAGATCAGGAGTGCCAAGTAAAGAATTTTAATTTTGAATACTACAGCAGGATAAGCCTCACTGTGAAGATGACCTTTGATCAAGTGCTTGAAAGAATTTAGGGCATTAGTCATGTGATTATTGAGGGGAAGGGTGTTCCAAGCAGAGGGAATAGGCAGTGTAAAAGTCCCAAGGTAGCTGAGCATTTATCATGTTTTAGAAACAGCAAGAAAGCTAGTGTCCTTGGAAAAGTGTGGGCAGGTAGGAACAAATAGGAGATGCATTAGGAAAGATGAGTGGCCTGAATGGTCAGAGGCTGGAAGATCATGTAGGTTTTTGTCCATGAAGGATACTGAAAAGACATTGTGAAATGGCAAGTTATTGGAGGGGTTTAAGCAGATTTCACAAAAATCATAACTTTTTCTGCTCTTGGATTGATGTCACTTTGCAATGCTTAAATATGTCAACAAATTTATCAGAGTTCAACCACAAACTATATAAAAATGTGCTAATAGTGTCAGAGGAATACCATTTTCCCCTAAGTAGCAAGTTTTCCCAATATTACAGGGTGGATATTCATTCATTCACTGTGCAATGAGCACATAACATGGAGTCATTTCCTCTTTTATTTTGCACATTACAGTTGGCTCAGGAATTTTGTGTGAATGTTATTCAACATAAGCCTAAAACAAACCAATAAAAACAATATTAAACCCTGCCTTTATTTCACTCCCTCAACCCAAACTCTGGTCTTCTTTAATTGCATAAAGTAATTTTATTGTGAAGCATTAATTTTATAACATGTGAGTACATAATAGCAAAAAACATAAGTTTTGTAGTCAAATAAATTTGGCAAACTTTGGTTTCTTAGGCTATGGATTATCTTCTGATTTACAACTTTGGCTACATTTCCTAAGTTTTCTATGTAGTAATTTTGTTCTTGTGAGTTATATACATTCTTTCATAGCAAATCTTTATTCTTTAAGAAAATACTGAGGTTCAACTGCTTTTTTAATTTTTATTATTTTTTTTTTTTTAAGGGAGTTTCTCTCTCTGTTGCCCAGGCTGGAGTGCAGTGGCGTGATCTCGACTCACTGCAACTTTTGCCTCCTGGGTTCAAGTGATTCTCCTGCCTCAGCCTCC
>NW_012109919.1:6712726-6738791 GCF_000951045.1 Mandrillus leucophaeus | reverse complement strand
CTGGGATTACAGGCATGAGCCACCGAACTTGGCTCTGCCTGGGGTTTTTGTTTCCAATTTCATTATTAATTTCTAGCTTTATTTTAACTTATTAGAAATGCAGATTTTGTATTTCAAATTTTTAGGGTTTGTCTATTTTAATGAACTAGTATATCCATTTTTGTGAATATTCTATTTCTAATAACTTTTTAAAAGAGTGTACATTGAGAATTCCACATCATTTCCAACCAACTCATTTTTATTATCATCGTAACTGGTAAAGGAAGTAAGAGAATCAAGCACTTATCCTGTTTTCAAAAAATATGTGAAATGTATGAATGTCAGAGTTTGGGTTGACAGATAAAATTCAAAATGCCTAGATGAGCAACTAACAATTTTTTAGCGTAAATATGTCCCAAATATTGTACTTACACTAAAAAATTATTTGTTGTTTGTCTGAAACTTAGATTTAACAACTAGGCATCCTGTTAGTTTGGTAAGTCTGGCAACTCTATTTGGGGTAATGAAGTAGGATTGATGAGGAAGCATTTTCTCCTTATAGAAATGAAATAAGGAGGAAACAATGTTACTATAAAAATACCACTCTTCCGTGAATTTTAATGAATAAATTAATCTAGGCAAATAATATCAGTGGGTGTTAACATCACCAGGATAAGCCAATCATTTTGTATGCCCTTGATTCCAGTAGACAGATGATGACCTTGCCAAACACTAAGAACCTTGTACTTTCACGTTGACAAAAGTACATTACTGTGATAAATCCAAGGGCTTCCTCGGTATGGAGAATCCAGTAATAGACACTGGCATCAAGTTGAGCCCAAGAGAACTACATCCTTAAGGGAAGGATAAATAAGGAAAAAGAAAAAGGAAAACCTGCTACGTAGAAGGAGACATCCAAGAGATTTGACCATCTTGAACTTGTTGACAGAAGAGAGAAAAAAAATTCTTCCACTACACACATGATGAAAAAATTTGTGATCAGCAAGTCAATCATTAAATGCTCTTTGAAGGAAAGCAAATTCAAAGTGTGCTTCAAGGTGTTCCCATAGACAAAGTTCCAAGAAAAATGAGGAACTCACAAAAAATGTCAGAAAATATACAAGTAAATAAGCTACCATGAGGCAAAGCTAGCAGAAACAGTACACTCTACAGAATTAGTCAATAGAATTATCAGAAGCGCAAAATAAAATAATGATGTTTAAATAAATGAAAACAAGAAAAAGGAACAAAGGTCTATAAAAACAAAATAAGTTTTAGAAATAATAAGATAGAACCTCCAGTAAGACAGTACAAATAAAATTTCAAAAAACAAAATTGATAAATTACAGAGAAGATTTAACACAACTGAAGAGAGAATTAGTAAACTGGAAGATAATTTCAGTCTCATCCAGAATGCAGTCAAAGAAATGTAGAGATTAAATACATTAAATAGGTACAAAAATATATAGAGGACTATATAAAAAGATATACAGCATTTCTAATAAGAGTTACAGAAGGAATTAAGGAATGTGAGAAAAATCAATATTCAAAAAGATAATTACTATATTTCTCAAAATTGTTCAAAGAAACTTCAAATTTAGGTAGCCCAATGAAATCTGAGTAGAATAAATGGTGAGGCAATCTTGACCTAAATGTATCATAGTAAAACCACAAAATGCAAAAATTAAAGAGACTTGACTATCTGTTGTTTGTAAAAAACATAATTCAGATATAAAAACAAATGTTGTAATTAAAAGCATTAAAATGACAAATAGTGCAAATACTAATAAAAAGAATACTGATGATAATGACCAGTATTTTCATAATGTTAAAGGGATAAATTCAAGAGGATATAAAAATCAAATAGCATATACTTAATATCATTGTTTCAAATTACATAAAGAAAAAGTTGACAGAGATTGATGAGGGTAGCCCCCATGTTCATACCTGGGGCTGTTCTGCAGGTAGGCTGAGTAAGCGCCCTTGACTTTAGCAAATGCACTGAGTCTGAAAGTACAGAGACATAGCTGACACTGGAGATGGGATGTTGTTATTGTGTACAAACCTGTACAGTACAGGCAGAGCTAAAATCAGGAGTGGGCTAAGGAGATGCGGAATAGGGCGAAAAGTATTTGTTTGACTTACTAAAGAAAATACTAATGCATCTTTAATCAGAAGGAAAATAATACAATATGGAAACTTGGAGATGATAAAAGAATAAAGAGCAAAAGAAAGAATAAATACACAATTATACCTTAATGAAATATTGAGGTTATAAATCAAAGATAATATAATATCTTGTTAGGGCTATAGTATATACAAACAAAAATATAACATACTACACATATTGGGATAAGAAAAATGGGGTTCAAGTGTTCTAAGTTTCTGGAATTATTTGGATGAAATTAAAATACTAATTTATATTAGACTATAATTAACCAAGAGTATTGGTTGAAATCTCCAGGTAGCTCTTTAAATAGTAGTAAAATAATGTTAAACAAATGAGTTAATGTTAAACAAATGAGAGAGAGTAGTGGAATAATCAAAAACACTCAATCCAGAAGAGACAGAAAAATAGGAGAAAGTAGTAATATAGAACAGGTAAGACAAATAATAATAAAAATAAAGTGGTAAATTTAAAATCAAGTGTATCAGTACTTTCCTTAAATGAAAATAGATGAAATATTTCAATTAGAATGCAATATTTTAGGTAGATTAAAACATGATTATATGATTATTATAGGAGATACATTAAAATTAAGAATTCAGGAAGTAAAGAGAAAAAATATTTTGTGCAAAGCTTAATCATAAGAAAGCTGGTATAACAATGTTAATATCATACAATATAGGTTTTAAGGTGAGTATTTTTAAAGATCAAGAGATATATCTTAATAATAAAAGCTTCAGTTTACCAGGGAGACCTACTCTAAATTTGTATGTCTTAATGACAAAGCTTCAAAATACTTTAAGCATAACTAAGATGATAAAAAAAGGATTTATACTCATGTTAAGAGATTTTTAACACAGTTCTCTCAGTAACAGAAAAATCACAGAAAAAATTACTAAGCATGAATATTTGTGTAACATGATTATCAAATGGAATCTAATTTATACACATAAAATACTACAGCCAATGAACTGCAAAATACATAGTCTTTTCAAGAACAGAAACAGTGCTCACCTATTAAAAAATTATTTTGAGCCACAAAACAAGTCTCAACAACCAAGAATTGAAATTTTTTAGAATATTTTATCTTACTACAGTGAAAATAAGCCAAAAATCAACAACAAAAAGAAAATAATGTTTTTAGATTAAAAAATACACTTGAAATAACCTATGGACCAAAGTAGAAATTAGAAAATATTTTGAATGGAACACTATAAAAATGATAGGATGCAGCCAAATGTTCATAGAGAGGAAAATATATAGCCTTTGCTGAAAATATTTTTTAAAGGTCTAAAAATTAATTATCCAATCATCTATCTCAAGATTGTAGAAAAAGATCTGCAAATTTAATTTTTTAAAATGTAGAAGCATGAAAATCATAAGACAAAATAAAATAGAAAACTAACATACATTAAAGAGCGTCAACAAAATCAAACATTGGTGCGTTAAGAAGACTAACACAATAACTCCGTGACAAGAATGATCAAGAAAAAAATAGATAAGGCACAAACAACCAATGTCAACAATAAAAAGGGAATATTTCTATTACAGACATTGCAGACATTTAAAGTTCATTAGAAGAAAAAAAAACTCTATTAGATGACATAATTAACTATATTTTAATATTTTTGAACATTTTGATTAAATGAATAAACTTTTTATTTAATTAACTTATTTATTTTTCTTTTTTGAGAAAAGGTCTTGCTGTGTTGTCTAGGCTGGCCTTGACCTCCTGGGCTCAAGTGATCCTCCCGCCTCAGCCTCCCAAAGTGCTGGGATTACAGGTGTGAGCCACTGCACCCAGCCTAATGAATAAACTTATAAAGGGAACATCTGCATTGTCTAATACCCATGGAGAAACTGAATCAGTAATTTAAATTCTCCCACTGAGAAAATTACAAACCAGAGAGATTCACTGGAATATGTATCAAACATTTATTTGAGAAATGGCAGCAATATCACAGAAAATATTTCAGAAAATAAGAAAAGGGGAAAGATTTCCTACCCCATTTAATAAGGCCAACTTAAGCCTGATACCAAATCCTAACAAGAGTACCATAATAAAATAAATATTTAAAAAAATTTTATATTGTTTTATTATTTCTATGTAGTTACGCATAATATTATTTATGCATAATTCTATATAGTTCAGTTTCTCTCACAAACCAGTGCACAAAAATTCTTAAAATATTTAAAAAATGAATTCAGGAATATATAAAAGAATATTACATGAAAACCAAGTTTAGTTAATTCTAGGAATGCAAGATTGCTTTAGTATTTGAAATCAATATACTTCACCACATTAACAAAAAAAGGCAAATATTGTATAATCATCTTGATACAGATAAATTCATCTGATAACATTCGATGTATAATTTATAATATATACTCTGATGAAGTAATAATAGAAAGGAACTTATTTAATCTGTTAGAAGTTGTCTACAAAAAGCTAAGCATCATCATTGTACATAATGTTGAAATGTTGAAAGCTTTCCCCCGAGACTGAGAAAGAGAGAGGTTGGCTCTTTTAGACACTTCAATTCATCACTGGACTCTAGGACCTAGTCATCTCAATAATAGAAAACAAAACAAAAGTTATAAAGCTTGAAAATAAAAATTAAAACTTATTCACAGATGAGATGTGTAGACAATCCAAAATAATCTAAATATAAAAAGAATTACTAAGGGGATTTTTCAAGATTGCTAGATACAGGTTTGACATACAAGAACCAATTCTGTTTTGAAGTCAACAAAAAATTAGAAATAAAATGTACTCTTTCCATTTAGGGTATAATGCATAGTAACATGAAGAATTTCAAATACGTATAAACAATCTGTCAAACATGCATAACTTTATATAGAAGATATAAAACATCATTAAGATAAAATCAAATAAATGAAAGAACATGCTATATTAATGAAACTAAAGACTCAGTGTTGTAAAGATATTATTTCTCCCTAACGCAATCTAAAGATTTAATATAAACTGTATTGAAATCCCAACAGACTGATTTTCTTCGTATGAAACTTGGCAAGTTGACTTTAAAAGTTATATAAAACTGAAAAGTGCCAAGAATAGCAAAGATTCAGAACAAAATCTGAAGACTTACTTTACTGAACATCAGAAATCATTAGAGGCTATCGTAATTAAGACAATATGTTATTTCTGTAAGGATAGACAAAAAGAACAACCAAACAGAATAGATTGGATTTTAGATAATAGATAATTGTTAATTTTCTCAAGTGTTTTTGTAGGCATTAGTGCTATCTTACAATTATTTCTGACTCTCTTCTTGGGCACATGGTGGGTAATATTTTACTTACCTATCTCTTAGATGTGGCCCATATGACTTGCTTTGATCATTGCAGTGAAAACATAAGTGATACATATTTCCAGAGGCATGCTTTAAGAATCAAGACCTGATTTGTCAATCCTAATTGAAAGAATAACTGGTACTTAGAAATGAGACACCATCATCACAGAAATCTAAAATTTGAGGTGTTGGCACAGTGACTATTTGGCTGTTCACAAAAAAACAAAAACAAAAACAAAAAACCCAGCAACAACTGTATTTGAAGCTTGAAAGATGATGAGCTAGGCAATGGTGAAAGTTTGCTAAAATTGTTGCCCTTGATAACTTGCAGACAAATCACATAACAGAATTGTAGCTGTAGCAGAAGAGGTTGGGTGCTGTTGACTGCTTTTGAGTTATTATTAGAAGAGATGAGCTTAGAGAAAAGTGGCCAGTTTACAAGCAAGAATAAAATGGAACAGAGATATTTCAGAGCTTTATAGGGCAGAAAGAAGTGAATTTTTAAGCTTCATATGGTAAAAGATAAGACATAGAGTCAAAAGTGGCCAATTAAAACTCAACCTTTTAACAAGAGACAAATCAGTAACTAAGGTTTAATAAGAGTAAAAATTCAATGAAGAGGTAGTGTGCACTTAACCTTATATCTAGACAAAATGTCTCAGATAGTAAATGTGTGACTGTCTCATTAAAGTCTTGTAAATTTATGGTACTTTGCATTAGATGAGGGCACAAACTGGTGACGAAAACATGTAATGAACATTAAAATATGCATAAAGAAGAACTATGGGTGTGAATATTGTCACATGGAATTGACTAGAGTCAGAGTCAGTAGATTCAACACTATTATTTTTATAAGTGAATTACCGTCTTATGATGGTGGACTAAGATGTTGGATTATTTCATATCGAAAACAGGCCTTGGATGCCTAGATCCTTTGATTAGAAAGCTGACTGAGGAAGATGCTTAACCCCTGGGAGGTCTGAGTTTTCAATGCCTACTTAGGATGTTGTTATGGAAGATAATAGAGAAAGGGAAAATTTCTCAGAGAGAAGAGCCAAAGACCAAGAAAAGCAAGAGACTGGAGAGTCCCTCCCAGAGAGAAGAACAGGCAAATCCTAGGAACATCCACAACCCCTTACCAAGGCTCAACATGACAGGTACTCAATCTGACAGCAGAATTAGGTCTGCTGTGTGTCTCTCACTCTTCCCTTTCTGAATAGGGTTGCTTATTGTGGTCATCCTGTCCTTAGCCTTTTAAGCCATGGGAATGTATATTATAGATGGCAAATTCTTAAGAACATGAGTATTCGGATCAGATAAATGTGGATTAGAAATTGGGCTCATCCACTTATCTGTGTCATTTTGCACAAAGTAATTAAATTATCTGAAATCTGGTTTTCTCATCTGTACAATGTGGGTTAAAAAATAACCTGTTTCACAGAAGCAAATTAATATTGCACTTGAAATCTTAAGCCCAGAGTCTGACATATGATCAGTGTTCCAAAAAAAGAGCAGGAGCTATTATTTTAATTCTTAAATGATGCTATTCCCAGTTATATTTTCTTCTAGAAATGTATTATCCATCTTGCTTATTTTAAATCCAGCAAAGTAATGGAGCTAAGCCCTCAGCTTATATTTTGGACCAAGAACCAGTCTCTTTAGATAAGGTTGGGTCAAGCCATAACACATTCTAAGAGACACTAGAATTTCACATTCTGCAGAAAGGATCTATCAATTATGTTTTGTTTTGTTTTGTTTTCCAAATGCTGGCATCATTCCTCATACTCTGCCCCACTTGTGTATCTCAGCCTCAGTAGAAAAGTTGCAAACAGTTTTTAGGATGTCATGCTATGCTGTTTTTGTAAATACTAGTAAATGTGCATAAAGTTGCCTGTGACATTAATCATTTATTTAATCCCAATATTGGTACTTTTTTTTTTTCCCCCTTCATGTTTCCCTGGGCTGCAAGCAGACAACCTAATCTAGCACAACATGCTGGCTAAGCGGGATGAAGAACAGGAGCTTTAGAAAGCTGACTGCCTGGCCAGGCGCGGTGGCTCACGCCTGTAATCCCAACACTTTGGGAAGCTGAGATGGGCGGATCACGAGGTCAGGAGATCGAGACCATCCTAGCTAGCACAGTGAAACACCGTCTCTACTAAAAATACAAAAAATTAGCCAGGCGTGGTGGCAGGCACCTGTAGTCCAAGCTACTTGGGACGCTGAGGCAAGAGAATGGTGTGAACCCGGGAGACGGAGCTTGCAGTGAGCCAAGATCACGCCACTTCACTCCAGCCTGGGTGACAGAGTGTAACTCCGTCTCAAAAAAAAAAAAAAAAAAAAAAAGCTGACTGCCTGTGCCTGTACTCTTCATTTACCGGCTTGAGGAAAATCCTGTGTGGGGAGAAGGGGCGTAAGTCAGTAAGCTTTGAGGAAAGGGCTAATGCTGGCCAAGAAAATGAAACATCTAATAGGAGTTTGGGTTCAATACCTTGGAAGCCATTGCCACCTCCTTATGATTTTGAAGTGAGATGAAGGAAATGGAAATGCGCAAGTCAAAATCCAGTGTATCATAAGCCTTAGGTTTTTGTACAATTTGCAGTACTTCCTTTCATTTTACTCTACTGTGGTGGAAAAGGTGAGAAAAATGAAGCAGTTAATTACATACGTTAAAAGTTAAGAACTGAGAAAAGCTAGTAGCAGGCTTCTGTCTTGAATCTTGTCAATTTCTTCTGCTCTCCAAATTGGATGTGGTTACAAAGAAGTGGTGTGTCTTCAGGTTAGAACGTTCTACAGGTGAAAGGAGACTTATATAATTAGTATGCTCTCTGTGGTAGCTAACTCAGAAAGAAAAAAAATGGTTTTAAAATTATGCCTTTGAGGCCCTGGCTTGGGTTTTTCATAATTGGATACAAATACAGGACCCTGGAAGGGACTTACTGAGAGATTTATCACAGGATTATCTAATCATAGATTTTAAATGGCAGACTTCTGTGAGTGCCAAGAAACCACAGGATTTTAAAGCATAGTTGTGGTTACAGAAGAATGAGCTACCACCTGAATGTCTATATCTGGCTATCAGAAGGCTAGATTTGTTTATTTAGTCATTGATCCATCTACTCTTTTATTAGGACATCACAGAACACCTGCTGTGTGCTAGGCAGTGTTGTGGGTTGATAGTTAAAGAACCCTTGGTCCTTGAGAATGTGATCTCATTTAGAAATAGGGTCTTTGCAAATGTAATTGAGATATAAGGTAAGGTGAGGTCGTACTGGTATAGGGTCGGCCCTTAATGGAATATAACTGGTGACCTGATAAGAAAAGGAGAAGCACTCTTGGACCAGACAACCAGAGAGGAGAACGCCATATGAAGACACAGGCACAAAGAGGGAAGCACACCTTGTGAAAACAGAGGCAGAGGTTGGAGTTATGCAGCTGGAAGTTAAGAAATGCCAAGGATTGGCCAGGCGCGGAGGCTCACACCTGTAATCCCAGCACTTTGGGAGGCAGAGGCTGGTGGATCACCTGAGGTCAGGAGTTTGAGACCAGCCTGAGGAACGTAGTAAAATCCCATCTCTACTAAAAATACAAAAATTAGATAGGTGTGGTGGTGCATGCCTGAAATCCCAGCTACTCAGGAGGCTGAGGCAGGAGAATCACTTTAACCTATATGGCAGTGAGCTCAGATCATGCCATTGCACTCCAGCCTGGGCAACACAGTGAGACTCTGTCTCAAAAAAAAAAATGGCTGGGTGCAGTGGCTCACGCCTGTAATCCCAGCACTTTGGGAGGCCACGGTGGGCAGATCACAAGGTCAGGAGATCGAGACTATCTTGGCTAACAAGGTGAAACCCCGTCTCTACTAAAAATACAGAAAATTAGCTGGGCATGGTGGTGGGCGCCTGTGGTCCCAGCTGCTTGGAAAGCTGAGGCAGGAGAATGGCGTGAACCTGAAAGGCGGAGCTTGCAGTGAGCCGAGATCGCGCCACTGCACTCCAGCCTGGGTGACAGAGCGAGACTCCATCAAAAGAAAAAAAAAAAAAAGAAAGAAATGCCAAGGATTGCCTGCTACACCATAAAACAGAAAGAGCCGTAGAAATATTCTTTCCCAGGACTTCAGAAGTATGGTCCTGCTGACATCATGGTTTTAGACTTTGAGACTTGAACTGTGAGACAATAAATTTCTGTTGTTTCAAGCCATCCAGTTTGTGGTACGCTGTTACAGCAGTCCTTGAAAATTAGTACTGACTGTATGCTGGGTGCTGGGTGTACTGAGATGAACACATTTCCATCCCTGATCTTCAATAACTCCCAACCAAGTGGTCAGAGGCATATATGTGAGGCAGAATTTAAATATCTAAAATAAGAGTTTTATGGAGATATTAAGCTGGTGTTAGGGAGCCCAAAGGAGGGGCATAGGAAAGCTTTTCAGGAGAGTTGCTCTTTGAGTGCACTTCAAAGGATGGTTAAAAATTTGCCAGACAGATGACAGGATATTATGTAGTTGCTTCAGAAGTGAAAATTCTGTGCTGGAGAGAGATGATGGTAAAGAGAAGGCAATTAGAAAATACTCCCTACTTTGCACGTGATAGCCTTGAGTAGCAATTAAAATGACTGTTTTCTCATCTTTGACAAAGACATTAGCAAAGATGATGATGAAGATAATGATAATGATGATGAAGATATCTTTTGCCATTTTACTCAAGCAACTGCTCTTAAATTGGACATTTTCTTCTGTAATTCTCTCAGCAAGTCTACATAGGAACTATTACCATCTGCATTATACAAATGAGACAACTAACTCTCAAAGATTTTAAATAACTCTCCTAAAGTCTCCACAACTAGTAAGTAGAAGCAATTTATGATATGCCCTTCACCTCTATGGTGTATATCTTTTTAAAATCATAAGCTTGACTGAAAAAAAAAATCACAGTCCCCCGAGTTTCTGCTCTTCTAGAGTTGGTAGATTTCACTTTGCACATGAATCATCTCAGCCTTTGAAATTAAGTTCTGCTGTGGGGGCCCTCTCCACAGTCACTTCTAGGACTGCATTTATTCATTTATATTTTTTCCTTCAACACATGTGCCAGGCACTATGCTAGGTGCTGTGTGCCAGATGACACTGTATATTCTGTTTCCTTTACAACAGTAGGCATTTGACAGATTTCTGTTTTCTCCTGTGGGGCGGACCAGCACTGTCTTTGAATTCTGCTTTTTAAAATGCACTGGATGTCAACCAGATTCAACCAGATGGGCTTCTCCACCTAAAAGTTATCAGACAGCTGCATGAAATAAAGCACACTCATTGATCTGTGAATATGCTGGGCATTTCTTTTGTTTTCTAATTTTCTTAGCACTTAAGTAGATATTGGTAACTTATATATGTCTTAGGGATTCAGATACCTTCCTGAGAATGTCTGGTCATACATAAGTTTGTAAAGTGTTTAACAACAACAACATCAGCATCGCTTTGGCTCTTCCAGGTTTCGAAAGGTTAAAATGTAATTGACACACTGTCCCAGCCAAGCAGAGCCTAAGGAGACACGATGATAAAATGTAGTATGGACTATGTGTGAGATCCTGGAAAAGAAAAGAACTGTAAGTAAAAAATCGAGGAAATCTGGAAAAACTATGGGCTTTAGATAATTATAATATATACATATTATTTCATTTATTGTGACAAATGTACCACCCTAATGTAAAATATAAAAGGACTCTTGCGAAGGGCTCAGAGATGGGTCCTGTGAAATGTTAGAGGGCGAGTGTGAGGGAAAGTGCAGTGTCGCTGGATGCTGGCCAAATGTAATCTCGCAGATGAGAAATTGAGTTTGTATTTAGTAGATCTTCTTGGCAACCCCACCCACGCACGTCTCTGGCTCTCCTTCATCCCCCTTGAAGCTTAAAGTCCAACAATCATTTGCAATTTGTGCTCACTTAGGTTTGGACATGGGGATGAGAGTGGGATTGGATATCAGATGGATAATAAGGAAAGCTGGGTGTAGGCTATATGAGGACTCTGTATCTTCTTTGTAATTTTTCTATAAATGTAAAACTATTCTAAAATTAAGAAAAAATTAAACATAATTGACATAAGAGCTATTTACATTTTTCTCTGGGTGATTCACTGTCTGTCCCTTAATTTGGATTCTTCTTGACTTTTTCAGGCATTTTTCTGTGATTTAGGAGGAGATACATGTGCTGGCTTTGGGCAGTTTGGGTTGAAAAGCTGAATTTTTGTCCTGTGGTATCTCTGTCAAATGTAAGAAATTGATAGATAGGAACATATGAGGAAGAGCCCTGCCCAGGACTCTCCCAAGGAAAGGTGAAAAGTATGTAAGATTTCTGCCAAGAAGCCTTGAGGAAAATTCCTCCGTGAAGTGAAATTTATTGACCAAGGAAACTCAATCTCAATCCACTTGAAGATTTTAAGATAATCTTAAAAGCAATATCGCACAGCGTATATATCACAGTGTTTCCTGAAAGTTCTTTCAGAGTGAAATTGTCAGAAGGGAAACTTTTAACTATTGCTTTTTCAAGTGAAATTTAATCTTATTTTTTCCATTGGATAATAAGAAGTCCTTATTTTAGAAAATGTAAAATTGACAGCATTTGGAAAAGAATAATTAGTGCTTTTGCGAACCCAGAGACAAAACTGCTAATGTTGTGGGGCATTCTTTCCAGTTTGAAAAAGTCTTGCTTTATAGAATTCTTGGTTCATTTATTGAAAACTATAAATTCTGAATGCATTTTCTAAAACAAGTCATCTTATCTCCAGGGATTCTGTTTTTCTTCAAATTTGTTTTTTTTAACCAAACTTGAGAAAGTTTGGGATTTTTGGTAAGCATGAAAATGTCTTTAGTTCTAGCCTGCTGGGGGTGTGTGGAACCCCAGCACAGTATCTGCGTTCCCTCACCTCCTTTTCTGTCCCTAGCTGACTGTAGGCGCCTCAGAAAGGAGCAAAGGACTCTGGCAAGTGCTCAGAGATGGGTCCAGTGAAATGTTAGAGGGCAGGTGTAGGGGAAAGTGCAGTGTTGCTGGATGCTGGCCACATGTAACCTCGCAGATGAGAAATGGAGTTTGCATTTAGTAGATCTTCTCGGCAACCCCACCCACCCACGTCTCTGGCTCTCTTGCATCCCCTTTGAAGCTTAAAGTCCAACAATCATTTGCAATTTGTGCTCACTTAGGTTTTGGACACTGGGATGAGAGTGGGATTGGATATCAGATGACAAGATGATGGAGGAGGCAGCATGAAATCCCGGAAAACAACAAGGGCTTTCCCACAGCTGCACCTAAACCCTTAGTATCTGTGTATGGTTGCATAAATTATATAACTTTGCTATACTTCAAGTTTTAATTTGTAATACAAAGATTAAAATATCCATCTCATGAAACTGTTGTATGTGTAAAGTTGAGATACTATGTGGAGGACCTGGCACATTCATTGGCACATACTTGCTGCGTAATAAATGCCAGTTCTATTATATTCACTTTGCTTATCTTACCTGTATTTCCCTTGGTTTTGGTCTAGACTTCACTCACCTGCTCAGTATTCCTGATACCTTTTGTTGAAGTTATAAAAATAAGGAAGCAAATTCTACTTTAAGTACCATTTGAGAGGACATTTGTTGGTGTCTGATTTTTAGTTTTTTGATGTTTGGTCTTTGGTTATTTTATTTTCAGCCTGTTTAGAGAGTTAATGTTTTAATTATTTTCTGTTGTAAAGATTGAAAATAATTCCCCGAGGGTTCAGTTGTTATAAGTCCTAAGCTGGACAGTTAGTGGAGAAAAGTCAATCTGTTTTGCAATTTGACCTTGTGTAGTTACAGCAAATCATCTGATTTATTGGCTCTTTTTCTTTTATAAGCTGCGCATCTTGATGCAGTGTTACGTTGCTTTGTTTTCACCCTGTTCACCAGAAAAAAGAAAAAGAAAGTCATCATGCATGAAAAAGAGGGAACTGATATTTTCTAAAAGTCAAGGGCAGTATCCCTGAATTTAAAACAGCTCTCAGGTGCGGTTGCTCATGACTGGCTGTTGTTTTTGCCCAAAGTTCCAGAGTCATTCATGCTGATCATACTATCAAGCCTGAACCTAGCTTTGACAGTGAAAGATAGCCTGTGCCCTTGGGCCTCTCCCGAGTCTGCTTGAAGTGTGACCTACATCACATTAAAAGCCAGTTTGTGCCCAGGATTACATCATCCCACAAGAGGTCTGCAGGCTAAGGGCAAGAAGCCATGAAACTTTTCTTTTAAGCAATGGGCTTTACCACCTCATAGTGTTTACATTTTTAATAGGTGATGAGAGAATTTGCAATAGTCTGTGTACATCTTGACCCAAAGATGGAATGATTTGAAGAGACCCTGGCCTTATATGAATAGTTGCTGTTCATGCCCCTGTACCTATTCATCACTGGAGAAGTCTGAGCTCATGTCTACTTTTTAATACACAAAGAGTCCATAAATTCAACAACGGTCCGACCATTCTTCTAGATCATTAAATTATATAGTGAGATTTTATCATACAAGTCTTGGCCTTCGAAATTCATCATTCTGAAGAAAGATTATCGTTATATGTAGCTGTAAAATTATTCTGATATAAATATTCTACTTGGAAAGAAATGCAATATTCACTCTAACAGAAAACAGTGGTAAACAGAATTAACTTTCTATTGTTTGACATGTGACAATGATCTTATCTTTCATTGTGAGAAGAAAGGTAAAGGCTTTATATTAATTAAAGGTTAGCAAGTATATTGCAGAAGCTTGAAGCTGAATTGCTAAATGACTGATAAAATTATTAGTTAGGGAACCACAAAAGGTATCTTATTTTCGCCTGATGCCAAGGTGCTGCAAAAGCTTTTGTAAAGGAAAAGTCATCGTTTTTAAAAGCACCATAAAGGTGGACATAAATATGAAATGAAATCCTTGCATTATTTTAGTTTTACCCCAGCAATTTATTGTCAGCTTGTCCTTTAAATGTACTGCAAGGTTTCACAACCATAAAAATCCTGAGTTCCAGAACACACTAAAGTGGTCATACAGGTTGGCTTCACAGGTCTAGACAAGACTGGCCTGAAACTGTCTTAACACCATAAGAACTCAAGGATAGAGAATCAACTTTGTCCCCTGGTATACTTGATTACTAGCTAGAAAATTTTTAAAGAGTGAGTCTCATCCCACAGCACAAAACCATTTTATTTATTTTAATTGTTCATTGTGGAGATGGAGCATGGCTTACACTGGATTAATCAAGTGACCTATAGTATGCTGAGTGTTCTGCTGTCTGTGAGTATTAACAGATTCAGCTGGACCAGAAAAAAATAAAGGTTATACCTGGTTGGCTAAAAATATTTGGAGCTCAAATTGCTTTGCATGGCATTCAAGATTCTTCAGAATCTGGCTCCAATTTACAATGCTTCAGCTACATAAATCGTTCCCCATTCTCTGATGATGTTAGGTACTTTTTCATCTCTGAATCATTATTTTCTGTGCCCTGCTGTCTATGCCCTTCCCTCCCTATTAGCTGATGAATTCCTCTTCATTTGTCAAACTTCAAGTCACAGGTCACCTTGCCTTAGCAGCCTTCTTCAATTTTGCCATCCACTCCCCTGGCCTGGGAGAAGATATGACTCCCTTTATCTTCCAACGCACATTACCCAGTATCTACTTGCATCTCTCTACTCTCGAAGTACTTTGTTTAGAAGATATACTCCTTTTGTACAAGGTCCTTCTCTGTTTTCATCACTGCACCTATTTAGAAGCCAAACAAAACACCTAACATATAACAGGCACTCAATAAATGCTAACCACATCATTCACATGGATATTATTGTACCTATGTATAATATCTAGCATATCTATTTCTAATATTGTGAACAATGGAGGCAGTTACCGTTTTCTGTTCATCTTTTTGTTTCTGCAGTGTCTATCATCACATTGTTGAATGAAAAGAATAAATTTACTTGTGAGGTACTGTGTAAGCATGTTCTTTAAGAAACTTTTGGAAATAAAAAAGTAATCCCAGCACTGGGAAGGTTTTGAATAATGGAGAGCTGTCTGATCACTGTCATTGTCTTTTGTCTTGGTAAAAGCCACAATGATCTTTTGCCTGAATAACAGCCACAGTCTCTCCAATTGGTTTTGTTCCAGTTCAATTCCATAAATTCTTTGCACTGAAATAAAAATTATCCACTTTAAAAACTGAAATCTGATACATCATCTCCTGACTTTAAAACCTTGAGTGGCTTTCCATTGCTTTTCAGATGATCTCTAAGTCCCTTGGCACGGTTACTAGTCCTTGCATTATACAGTCTTTGCCTCTGCACCTCATTCTCTCCCAGTTTGCTCCAGGGTCTGGCTCACTGGGGTATCTTCAGGGCTAGAATATGCAGTGCTCTCTATGGACTTTTGCACAGGGTGGAACATACTTCCATGATTACCCTGCACCTTATCATGTAACTGCTACTAACTTCAGATCTTTGGATCTCATGTTAAGCACTTTCAGTGTGGTACTCTCTGACTTCCAATGTTTGATTAGGCCTCCTGGTAATATGTTCTCTAAGCACTTTTTCTTTCATATCCTATCAACCATCATATGTTACGGTCAGTATTTGTCCAACTTTCTGTCTTCTCTTCCAGACTGTCAGATCCATGAGAGAAGAAATTGTGTTGGTTTTCTTTTTAGTGCAGTTTGTATTAGTTTTCTATTGCTGCTGAAACATATTTCCATTGACTTGGTAGCTTAAGCAACAGAAATTTGTTCTTTCATAGCTCTAAAGACTGGAAGTCCAAAATCAGTATCACCAGGTTGAAATCAAAGTGTCAGTAGGGCTGCACCTCATCCAGGGATTTAGGGGAGAATACTTGTCTCACCTCTTCCCGCTTCTTTTGGCTGCAAGCTTTCCTTGGTTTGTGGCTGCATCATTCTGATCCTCAAGGCCAGCATCTTCAAATCTCTCTCCATTCTGTCTTCATGTTACCTTTTTTTTTCCTTTGTGTCAGATCTCCCCCAGCCTCTTTCTTATCAGGCAAAATGTGATTACAGGGTAAGCTCCACCTCTCAGTATGTTTAATTTAATTACATCTGCAAAGACTCCTTTTTCATATAAAGTAGCCTTTGGCAGATTCCAGAGATTGGGACCTGATGTAATTGAGGACCATTATCCAGTCCACGACACTACTGAGTTCAGAACTTTTGTCTTAAGCTCTGACTTAGATGTGTGTGTGTGTGTGTGTGTGTGTGTGTGTGTGTGTGTGTTCTATGATTTTATGTGTTAGTTCATCTAAAACTTTTAAATATATGTAACATTAAATATTTGTATTGATTGGCTTCAGTGTGCCCTTTGTTGTAGATACATTTCTTTAGGTAGTCAAGCTAAAAACTCAGATATCTTGCCTTTCCCCTGTCATTGGGAACAGGTCCCAACATCTTGTAACTCTGTGAGTTAGAAGTTAGGTTCTGCTGACTCTACAACTCAGCCTAGTTTCTTAGGGATCAAGCCCTCTTGGAAATGGTAGAAGCAGAATGGAACTTAATAATAATGAAAATGACACTACTACTACTACTACTACTACTACTATTAATATGCTAGTGCAAGAGAAAGCTTCATTACCTCGGGTGAAAGGCAAGAATAAGGATAGTTTTCCAGGGATATAGTAAAACAAACAGCAGTCTATTTGGTGAAAAAGGAGTTGGGGATGTGGGGTAAGAGCCATTACCAGCTGCATGAAATGATAATATTGATGTAGATGACCTTTAGTTTTTATCCCAACAATAAAATAAAAAATTCTATCAAGCATGTGTTTCTATTCAATACTATTTTTATTGCAGGAAATATAAGACTTTTTATGTGCCCATATTCCTCTCCTTTTATGCTATGAATACTACATCATCTTTCCTTCTCTCTCATCTTGGGGAGGCCAACAACCATATCACTTTCATCATGTGGATCCCAGATCATCTGATGCCAGGCTGGAATTCCTCTCGTTGAGATTGGATCAACCATTATTGAATTTGATGCATCAGAGTCTCATATTTAATCTTATTTTATTACCACAATAAACCTTTAAGGAAGATATTGTTATTCATCCCATTTTAACAAGAGTCCATTTGAGTTCATATCTGATAGGTGCATAAGCAGTAGTTTAAGATTTCAGTAACTTGAAAGCTAGATATCTGCACTTATTTCAAATTCCTCAGGTTTGGTAGCTAGGAGAGGAAATGCTATCCATTGAGCAATCAGTTGAGAACATATACCATGCTGAGGACATAGCAGTCCTCGGGACAGTCACACAACCCAGATTTTATACCACTGTTTGGGGCTGATGAGAAAATAGATTTAGAGGACTTTCCCTGAAAACTCAGAGGCAGTAAGTGGCAGAAGTGGGAAGTGAATTGAGGGCCGTGTCTTTAAAAATACCAACCATTTCCTTCTATAATGTTGCCCTCAATTTAAAAGTTGCAATTTTTGAAATAAGCTGGAAACAGAAGGACAAACACTGTATGGTTCTACTGCATGAGGTACCTATGAGTAGTCAAATTCATAGAGACAGAAAACAGAAGGCTGGTTGCTGGGGGCTGGGGAGAGGGGGAAAGGTGGATATTGTTTAATAGTTGCAGAGTTTCAGTTGGGCAAGATGAAAATATTCTGGAGATGGACGTTGGTGATAGTTACACAACAGTGTGGATGTACTTCATGCTACTGAATTGTACACCTAAAGATGGTTGAAATGGTAAATTTCATGTTCTATTTTACTGCAATGAACAAATGTGATTTTTCTATATAGGTTCACTAGTAAACTGAGAAATCGTTTATGAAGGCCAAGGACACGAGCACAGTATTTGATAGTCAGAATAAATTAAATAGCATTTTGCTTCAGAGAGAAGGTCAAATAAGCACATTTATCTTTCCCATCTCAGAACTTGTTATTTTATTATTTTTATTGTAAAACCCTTCCAGAGGCAATTTTTCTGTCTGAAAGGCTGATTAAGAATCTTCCTTTCTAAAATTTTTAAAAAATTATTTATTTTTGAGACAGAGTCTTGCTCTGTCACCAGGCTGGAATACAGTGGCGTGATCTTGGCTCACTGCAACCTCCGCCTCCTGGGTTTAAGCAATTCTCCTGCCTCAGCCTTCCAAATAGCTGGGACTACAGGTGTACACCACCATGCCCAGCTAATTTTTGTGTTTTTAGTAGAGACGGGGTTTCACCATGTTGGCCAGGATGGTCTTGAGCTCTTCATCTTGTTATTTGCCTGCCTCGGCTTCCCAAAGTGCTGGGATTACAGGTGTGAGCCACCATGCCCAGCCAAGAATCTCCCTTTTTTAAAAAAAGTATTTATCCTCCAATTACTGAAACTGAGGGTATCATAATGAGTAAAATGTAAACTGTTTGGAGAAAAATATTTGTGCAGAACACAACCTCTAACTGTTTTTATCGAGTGTTTTTCATTTAAATGATCTGATGCAACCTTGAAAGGGGGTGCCTGCAATAAGACTTTTTCACAGTGCAGGTATCCAAGAGAAGAAATTGTGAGCTGACATCTAACTTAGATGAAGAGTGAGATAAAGCAGTGAATACAAATAAATACATGAATACTATGAGGTGTCTGTCTATTACTTTCATGCACCAAGGAACTAGAACTGGTGATTAAGCAGATGGATCTAAATTCTATAATTTTTGCTTTTTGGTTTTCCCTTGGTTTTATCTCCCTAGGGGAACCATTCAGCTCCAATTAGCTTTGGTTGCCAGGTCCATGATATTGCAATTCTCTGAGTCAAGTAGGCACCAAGCCCATTTTTGCTTGGTTTAGCTGAAAAAGATGTAAATTAGGAGTAGCAGATTGGCTGTCTTTTTTTGTAAGTCTGGACTGTCCTAGGCACTACATATTAAGATGATCCCCTAATGCTGAGGAACTGAATGAAGTAGTTTTAATGCATATATATCTGGCACCTGTGAAGCCAATAGTAAGTGAGGAGTGCTAAGTAGCTATTGTTTTGAAAATAAATTACACATAGATTTAACTTTGCTTTATTTGAAACGGCCCAGTCTTCATTGCGTGGAAAGACAGACAGTTCACTTGAATGACAGTTTAATAGCAAATAAGGGGAAAATGGGCTAATAGAGGAAGAATCTCCTGAGGGTGGGGTGGTGGTGGATATGAATCAGTTGTTAATGTGGTTTTAAATCAAGCGTGTGTGTTGCGGTTGTAGCTGCGGAATCATGTTTGAATATTTGTGAGCTGGTAGCACGGTTAATCTGTAGGCACTATCTGCGTGGATTGATTTTATGGTGTGTGTGTATAGTGGGGAGGGGAGGCCCTACAAGGAACGTTATTTCTAAAAGCTTGAAGACAAAGCTATGGGGAATGGGTGGGGCAGTGCTGGGGAGGTGCGGAGCCCTGGACTCTGTCTATTTTCAGGAAGATCTCCTTGGATGGGGTTGAGCCTTTGCAGGAAGCCAAGGTGGGCAGGAGACGAAGGTGAAATATTTTTCCCTAGGGATCCTGTGAGACTTGGGACCTGCTCTGGGTCCAGATGAGAGAATGTGACATAGAATTGAGAAGCCAGTATTCTCTCTTCTTCTTGGAACATAGCTTGTCTCTGGTACAGCAAGAACCAAAGGGGAGGTGACTTTGGGTGACTTTAGGAGACCCAAGCAATGGCACCTCTGGCACACAGCTCAGTTTTCTCAGGAAAGATCCTAGGATCTCAGGAAGTGACATCAGCAAGAGGCCTGTGGCAGACCATGGAAGATTTGTGCATACATGTGGAACAATCTGAGGACCTCCCAGAAATGGCGAGAAAGGCCTGAGAGTTGGAGGTCCTGCCGTCTCTAGGCAGGAGTCACACACTAGGGAAGCGTGGATGATTCCACGCAAATGCTCTACAAACCGACGATGCCCCAGAGAATGCTTGCTACTTTCTGTTTTTAACCAGGACTTTGCATGCCATGTGTTAATTCCATATATCCAGTCATCGTCTTTTTGCAATTTCAGAGACACCAATATAGAGAACTCTATTTCTAACAAATGTCTAGACTTATCATAAAAAATAACCTACTCTGCCTAAACAGATGCTCTGTTGCTCTCAAACATCATCTCCTTTAACCTTCACTGCACACCTCAGACAGGTGCTGTAATTGCTGTCTAAGATGAGAGAAAAGGGCAAGGAAATGAACACTTACCAAGAACTGAATATTTTCTGGACACTGTATCAGAAACTTTACCTGCTTCTTCCCATTTAGGCCTTATGATCATCTTGAAAGATAGGTATTATTTAATTCCTTGACCAAAAATGAAAACTGAGGCTCTGAAACACTTTTTCTGACATGCGCTGACCAGTGATGGCTCTGGAGCAAACCTAGGTCTCAGACCTCTGCATCCTACTGTACATAGGTTACAGGAAAATTTGAAAGGAAAAAGTCTACTTTATAGGAGCTCAAGGGAGATGAGAGGGAGAGAGGAGCAGAGAGAGAGGGTTGGGCTCAGAGTCAGTGTGAGATGAAGACTGGTGGTTTTTACACCTGTCCCCCACCAGGCATAATTGTAGACATTCTCATTTTCTATTTGTGGTTTGATTAGCTCTCCCTCTGTTCTTCAAGGACACCCGGACACCTGATCTGCCATGAGCGTTAAGCTGAAAGGCTGCCTTTTCAGCACCAGCTTCCAGCTGCTGTAATAAGTATGCTCCAGACTGTTTCTCAACCCTGTTATTTCAAGTTCTGAGCTCTCCTCCCTCCTCTGACTCTGTTCTTGCTGGTGTTAAATGTTCTTGTCAAAAGCAACTATTTACAGGCCATTAACAACAGAACGGATGATTAGGCTCTCTCCAGACCTGATGAATAATGCATACTGCCAGTCAGTGGTTTCACCACCCAGTATAGGGCTCTTCTGAGGAACAGTGCCATTAAAGAGTCTGCTGTTCCCTTTCTGAGATCTGAACAATTTGAAGAAACAATTGCATTTTAGTGTGTGGAGGAAAAACCTTGTTCTTCTTGTACTCTGTTGTTTCGGGCAAAAGCAGAGGAAAGAGAAGCTTGCCCATTTCTGTTTCTATCCATGGATAGAAGCAAATCAAATATGTATTTATTTTATCTCTGAGGAAGGATACTATGAAATCTACCTCTAAAGCCTAACAGAGAGGCCGAAGTGAGCAAACCTCAGCCACAGCCGATTTATAAATGGTTCTGGCGGTGTAGACCCACTGCATACTTAGGACATTAAGGAACTTGGAGAGTCCATAAAGGAGACTGAGTAGCAAAGGTCAGAAGTGTACCCATGGATCCAGGTAAGCTGGGCCCTGGAAGCCCAGGAGAAGAGGGCTTCAAAAGCCCATCAAATGTCACATGCCATAGGACAGTCTAAACAATCTGTGCCCCTGGTGGTCTCAGAACTGGTTTCTCCCCATGACAACCTTATTTTTGGGCACCTCAACTCTTTTCACATTTGGGATAAATCCTTCCTTCACAAATCTCTACAAGCTGAGAGATCTTACCAAACAGGCAACCAGAGAAAGCTTTAAACTGTATGTATTTGCAGTGGATATGCAGTAGAGAGCCTCTTATAGGACCCATGTTGCACAAACAGACTTAGTCCTGTAAATATATGTACTTTACACAAGCCTTATTTATAGAGGAAATTGAGAAGAAAATGTCACTAGAATGTAAATGGTAATGCCATGATATCTAGGCATGAATTAGCAAAAACAAGGTGCACAGCTTCAATGGAACCTTCCAGGCTAATGTACCCGAGTGCTATGTTACTACGGAGGAGAGGGGACTGAGGAAGATGGGGAGAAGGAAGAAGAAAGAAGGAATCTGAAAGAAGGAAACAGAAATGGGCAAGCTTGTCTTTCCTCTGCTTTTGCCCAAAACAATAGAGTACACGAAGAACAAGGCTTTTCCTCCACACAGTAAAATGCATGAAGTCAAAAAGGGATCCTCTCACCTAAAAATGTATGTGGTCTTCATGATGACAAGATATCAGAAAGTTCCAGAAGCTGTAATTCTTTAGTGCCCTTTCTGACCATTACTGTTATTGGATGGGTTCTGGCAAAACAGAATGACTAACAGGACCAGCTCAACCTGGTGATCACTGCTGTTTCTCTGAGTAAATTTCCATTATCACCATAAGGGAGAATGAAAATTCACATCTCAAGTCCTGCATCCTTTCTAATTATTTCCTGAGGCAGTATTTCTTCCTCCCTTTGCACCCTATGTTACCAGGAGATCAAGGTCACAGACTATCCATATAGGGGTAAGAGGTCTATATCATGAACAGATCATTGTTAATTGTCTCTTGTTAATTATCTCATTTGTTAATTGTCCTGTGCTGCTATACAGAGATCATGGACATTCAAGGTCGTGGTCTAGATACACACTCTTTGACATTGATAAGTTGCTCACATCTCCTATTTTTCTACGAAATAGTGCAGGTCTTTATGGGGATTGGTTTAGTTGCTCATTTGTTTGTTGGGGATATCCAGCAACCAAACACCTCTCCTTCTCTGGGGGATTCTTGACTGAAAGTCTTGGCAGAAGGCAGAGGCCTACCTTTCTGTACCGATGCCCAAAGAGTCAATTTCTCTCTTTTGCTGTCCCCTGGAAACTGGAACATGGTTCTCATAGTCTATGGTTAGCCCATTGGATGTTTTCTTCTGGGATAGTGATTCTTAAGCAACTGGCACAAAACACAGGTATTGGGCCCTAATATGCCCAGTAGAAATGGGGACACCAAGAGCACAGCCCAAGCAGCACTGAGTGAGCAGGTCGTTGGTGCTGGTGACATCATTCTAGCCACACTGCTCCTGTGGCCTTGACTCTGTGTCTGATGGGCAGCCTTCAAGTTCATCTTGCAAGCCAGGTCTTCCAGCCTCCCTGCCTGCCCAATAGCCTTCCAGTAATGACTTTCCAGCCTGAGTCAGCCGGAAACTGTCTGTCTTTCAAGTGATTAAGAACACAGGTTCTTTTCTTCTTGAGTCTTAAGATTCCAGCTAACTTCAGGTTAAATTTATACCTTCACAGGCAGTCTGGCTCTTCCTAAAGAAGTTGCTAGTTGTCCACTCTTCTGGGCTTTCTTTAAAATAATCCTCTAACCTCTATCAGTATGTTCTACTTCTCTCTATTCTTTGTATCCGTTTGAATGCCATACAGTCAACACTTTGTGTCCAAGGGTTCTGCATCTGTAGATTCAACCAAACAAGGATTGAAAATATTCGGTGGAAAAAAATGCATCTGTAGTACACAAATACATACTTTTTTCCTTGTTATTCCCTAAACAATATAATTTAACAACTATTTGCATAACATTTACATTATATTTGGTATTATAAGTAATCTAGAAATTATTTAAAGTATACAGGAGGATATGCATAGATTCTATGCAAATACTGCACCCTTTTATATCAGGGACTTGAGCATCTGAGGATTTTGCTATCCCTGGGGTTCCTGGAACCAATCCCTTATGGATAATGAGGGATGACTACTTCCTGATGAAAGCTCCTCCTTCAGTAACACAGTCCTCCGGGCATAGTCCCGCAAGATGTCTGTGCCATTAGTGAGGAGTATCTGCCTTCCACATGTGCTTTTGTTTTATCTCTTCCTTTGCTACAAAGAGCTTCTTGAATACCAGATGATTTCCAGAAAGTCTGTTTTGTAACAATCGCCAAAGAATTTTTGTGGCAAGCTGGGTGATTCTCTTTTTACAGTAGTGGTGAATTAACAGGAGATATAGTCATTTTGTAACTTCTACATAGGAATCCTGAAACAGTCTGAGAAAATTCATTTGAAATACAGTCACGCACTGCATAATGATATTTTCGTCAATGATGAACTACATGTACCATGGTGACCCTGTAAGATTATAATAGAGCTGGAAAATTCCTGTGGCCTAGTGACATGGTCAGTGCAATTACTTTATTTTTTAATAAGTTTGGTGTGGTCTATGTGTTCAGTGTTTATAGTCTACAGTAGTGTAGAGTAATGTCCTAGGCCTTCACATTCACTCACCACTCACTGACTAACCCAGAGTAACTTCTGGTCCTTCAAGCTCCATTCATGGTAAAGTGCCCAGAAAAGGTATACCATTTTTTTAGTACCATATTTTTACTGTACATTTTCTATCTTTAGATATACACAAATACAACTGTGTGACAATCATCTACAGTATTCAGCAAAGTAGCATGCTGTACAGGTTTTTAGCTGGGCAGCCATAGGCTACACCATGTAGCCTAGTTGTGCAAGGAGATATACCATCTAGGTTTTTGTAAGTACACTCTAAGATGTTCCCACAAGGACAAAATCATGTAGTGATGCATTTCAAAGAACACATCCTCATCATTAAGTAGTGCCCGACTTTATGTGTAACCTTTGAAAGAAATAAAAGGCAGAGGAATATCCTCATAATGAATCACGTTGTTCTTCACTGTTTCCATTTGATCAATGGAAAAAGTATCCTGTTTTTCAGAACAATTGCTTTGAGAATTGTTCCGTTTGTGTCCAGGTTTGTTTGTGTCATTCACTGTATAAAGCAGGACATGGAAGACATAATCATACATTTTGTAATAATTTCACTGCTTGTTCTGGGGCAATGAGCACAGGTAACAGGGTTGTATTTTGCCACAATTCTAGGGGGTGCTATTCATATCCTAGTCTCGGCGGAGGATCCTTCCTGGAGGTTTGCTGATGCACAGCCAGCTCAGCTCTGGGCAGCAGCCTCATGGAGTAAGAAACATTAAAAAATATATATTAGAAATGAAGGGATGATTTCCTGGTCCCTTTGAGTGAAACCCCCAGTGAGTGTGCAATTAATTCTCCACAGAGGTACCAAGTCTGGGCTGCTTTATAAGCAGCAAAAAATGTCTCATTTATATTCCACTTTCAGAGATAAGGAAAAGGTATTTAAAGGCTATTTAGTCACTCTCTAGCACTCGAAACTTATGGATGATTCTGTCAAAAGTGAAGATTTAAAAAATGAATAATAAAACCACTTTCAGAGATAACTGCCAGTAATTTTTTTCTTTTCTTCTGAGGTGAATATGAAATATGAATTGATACCATAGACAGAGGAAATATATCAAATAATTTGCTCAGCAGGGGAGACATCTCTTGCAGGAAGGACTGCTGATTGCAAGGCTAGGTTCACCCACTGGGTTCTTCACCTCTGGAGCTTCTGTAAGAAGAGTCCATTGTTTCCACAGAAGCATAGAAAAGGATTAGTGATTTTTTTTTTTTTTTTTTTCCTGTGGGTGTCTCTGGTTGATGACAAACTGCCATCCACAGGGGCAGATGGTCTTTATTTTATGACAGGGCAGAGTCTGTCCTTTGGGTCCTCAAATCATAACTCAATGAAACCCACCATTCACCTTCCATTTTGCAACCCGAGTTCTGGTGACAGGACTGCTCTGGGCTGAGCATGGTATAGATTTTAGTGATTAGAAGCTGCTAGAATCATTGAAACAACTAAAGATTAATAATGAATTGCAGGACTGTTACCATGAACCAAGAAGGCTCTCACAAATGAGCCTGGGGCTATTTTCTTATCACTTCATGAGAAAATTCTCCCCAGGCCATCTGGCTGTATCAAAATGTAAAAGATACATAGC